>NW_028279956.1:0-74554 GCF_059751315.1 Micrasema longulum | reverse complement strand
TGGTTTTATTTTTAACGGTGTTATTAACACCGTTTTCCTAGGAAACCACTCTTTAGTCACCTCTACGATGGCTGTCCACCGCATCACCGTTCATTACGGCCTTAAGATACGGGCACCGCTTGTCCTAGGAAACCCTAACTTAATAGTGAGTTATTTAAAACTCGTTAAAAATGGTACCCAAAACTGAAGTACATATTTCTTTTTAAAAATTATAGATATACGATCATATTTTTGTTGCTACCATGTCTTTAAATCCACTCAATTTGACGGCTTGGCTGCTCATTAAATCCCGGGATTCAATTGAACAGCTAGTATGTTAAGCCGCTGGGTTAGGTTAGGATAGGTTGGAATAAGTCTCAAGTAAAGAAACTTTTTTTATTATTAGACTTGACCCAACCTATTCTAAGCCAACGTTACTTCACGTAACAAAATAAATTAAAAAATAAAACAGTTATTATCTGAGTATTATAGTTTAAATATGCTAAAGCTAGGGTTTCCTGGGACAGCGGTGCCCGTATTTTAACGGCCGTAGTGAACGGTGATGCGGTGGACAGCCGTCGTAACGGTGACTAGAGAGTGGTTTCTTAAGAAAAAATAAGAATTTTTTTTATGCGAATATTATCAATAATTTCATAGATATATGAAAAAAAAAATTATAAAATATTCATTTTCAAATGTGGTTTTCCACTGCCGTATTTCTTTGTTACTGGACTAGCACCTGAAGTGTAAGATTGACTGCCTTACATTCCTGTAAAGATAATCGAGATACGACACATTTGATTTACTAATGCAGTGCCTTATGCACCAACGAGGGTGGGTAAGAGTTTGATGATGATGATAGTTTTTCCTGCGGTTACACTCATGTCAAAGTTGATATTACTATAAATGGGTCGTACGGGTTGTTATTATTAAATTTAGTATCTTTGTATGTATCTAGTGTTAGAAGTTAGTTGACTAGGTTTCTACCAAGTATCTATCTCTTGTTCTCATCTCTCAAACACGCGCATCCACTTCTCCTTTACTCTTTTCTCACCCCTTTCTTCTTCAGGGAATGAAAACCATTTTTTTAAGAGACTGAAGTTTCTTTGTTCCTGGGTTGCTTTTTATGTTCAAAGCTTTTATTTACTGCAAGGGGTATATTCTTTTTACATAACGGCTCTAACTATTGTGTGAGGACCTGGCGAGATAGTCGGCTGTAGCCTTTTTAAGGCTGAAGTCGGGTAAAACGCACGAAAAATGAGGAAATCATACGATTTTGCCATTTTAAAACGAATGTGTTTTAAAAATCACGCAATAGCAAAAAAAAACATAAATTAAACAAAAACAATAATTTTTGAAGGTATTTCTATGAAAAAATATAAAAAAAACTTTATATAACTAAAATATAATTACTTTTCGCCCGACAGATAACGCCATTTCAAATGTAGACTAAACTTTGGTATCTTGAATTTCATATAAAAACTAAGTACTGAACTAAAATTTGTTCTGACGATTTAAAGATAATAAAGAGATTATTTAAAATACGTAAGCAAAATCTTAATTTTTTGTTTTTGAAAAGAAATACAACCATTGTAAATTACTTAAATTTTGGAACATTTTCCTTTATTTCTACGTAAAATTGTGCCTCCTATTATGAAATATTTCAGTTTTTTTCAAGAATTGTAGTTTCTTTTTTTAAGAAGGTTATTCGGGTTGTAATATTCTATTTCTAACAATATCTTATATAATTTTTATTACCTTCGTACCGGTACTGGCAGGGGCCATTTTGCCTCATTTTTCGTGCGTTTTACCAGACTACAGCCTGAAAGAAAAACCGTTTAAAGATTTATGAAGATCATTAAAATAATTTCTACACTTGTGGATATCTTACGTGGTGCAATTTTATCCCAAGCTATTACGAAGAAACATAATCGACCGTGTATCTTCGAAATTTGAAGTAGGTAAGTTATATAATATATATATCAAAGCTTTCGAGGGCACTCGTACCTCAGGGTACATAATTTTAGTTAAGCACTCAAAGTTATAAAAATAATGCTCAAATGAGCCACTTATTGCTTTAATTGCGGTTAATTAAAATCTTTTAATCGTTTTAATTTTTCGCTTTTTATCACAGAAACCTATGTATAACTGGCATCGAGACAACACTAAAACGTTGGCAAGAAGGTCCATAACTTTTTGCCAGAATCCTGGAAAGACGGGAATGTTATCAAGTTGCGGAAGGTGTTGACCTCGCTCTTTCATGACATTGGTCGTAGGGAGTCAGAAAAGGTGATGCATGCCACGGATTGGAGATTTTTACTGGATGTCGAAAATAAAATATGAAATTAAATAATAATTTCAAAAAACATATTAACAAATGGCAATCATAATATTTCACATTATAATTAAATTGTCTATGTTTTATGAATGTGTATACGCATGGGTGTATGTACATGTGTGTGTATGTATATGTGTATATATGTGTGTATATAAATTATATTTGTGCGTATATATATTTATATATGTGTGTATATAATATGTATGTGTATGTATGTGTGTATGTGTGTATGTGTGTATGTGTGTGTATGTATATGTATCAAAATGTGTATACGAGTAATTTTATATTTTATTAGTCTGTGCTTTATATCAATTTATAAACTATTATAATGTATTAAAATGTAATTCCCTTGTTAGCTGGGCAAAGTAAACATAAAATTGTATATATGATAAAATGTATAAATAAATATATAAAATGAACAAAAATAAAATAATAAAAATAAACACAAGACAGAGAAATACGTCAATTTTAATTTGACGTTAAACCCTGAGTAAAGTTTGACAGTAAACATAGCAGTGTCAGCAGCAGCTGTTGAAATTTGAATATTCTAGGTAGTTTTTTTTTTCGAAACCAACACAGTCATATTAATAAACAATACATACATAAAAACAACAAATAACAAGACCAATTTAAAATACAAAACGTACAATTCGCCAGGATAAAAGGGAAGTGGGATGGGAAAATCGGGAAGGAAGAGAAGAAGAACGATGCATGCGTCAGATCGTTTGACGTTTGAAGTGACATTATGCGCATGCGCCGTAAGGTGCAATGACAGCACTTCGGAAAAATGTTGGCACTATTAAAAATAAATGTTATCATTTTATTTTTTTCGTCGATTTTGTCCTCATGAAAACACGTATCGACATTTCGGCAGAGTCAGTTTTATTATATCAAAGTAGAAACGTGAGTATTCCGTCTCGATGCATACCGATGAAAAAAGCATTTTTAATCGCCCCCCCTGAAACCGTTAGTTGATTCAATGATTACTTTTAAGCCTTGGGCATAGGTTTTTTTCAGTTCAAATCAGTCCTTATTTTTTTTAATCAATCGCTTATCGTAAACTTTATGTGCGATGATTTTTTTTTTTTGCATTGTTATTATGTACCCAAATATTTCAATTTTGCGGCCATTTTCAACGAGTTGTAAACAACTCACTATTAGAAAATGAGAATCAAGTTGAGGTAGAGTGGGGTTCAAACCTCGGACCTCTGATCCGTGAGTCCACAACACTTGGCGCGGGACCACAACCCGATTATATATTTTTTTACATCATAAAATCAATGTTTTCTAAATCAACTCAACAAATTTAACTCATTTATATTGACAATAAATTAATACAACCTACTCTTATCGTTAATTTCAAAATAACTTATGAATAACATATTTGCATTTTAGGGGCTTATTGCTAAAAAGCAACATTTTCCAGCCAACCATAAAACAGAATGGAAAATAAAAAAATATATGTGGTTACAAATTATGTAGGTATGCATTGTTCAGGTATTGTTACCACCAATATGCGTCCATATTTATTTGTAAAATTACAGCTCTTTTTTAGTGATCAAATATGTTAACTTATTTTTAAAAATGTTTTTGTAATGCACACTACATAATAAGGAATTTGGGAGTGTGGGAAGAGATAGAAAGACGATTAAAGAAAGATGTAGGAATAAAATGTGTTTTTATACGAAGATAGATCATTCTAAATTCTGGGACCCAGGACAGAAAAAGAATTGCTTGAAAAGTTGCGGCGTGTCCAGAAATTAAATGTGTCCTCAATTAAGATTAGCGAAGTGATAAGTCATGATCAGAAAGGTAAATAAAATTATCAGAAATATTTTTTGATGCGTAGGGTTGTGACGAATGTTATAAAGAAGTTAGTGAGAGAGATTGAAAGTACCTATATGCACCGATTAAAACGAAGTCGATTGAGTTCTGTGCCAAAGAGTGACATACTCCTATTTTTTAGATTGAAAATAAAGCGAATGTTTTGATTCTGCAAATGCTCCAGACGATCAACAAGTTCATAGCGTCAAGATAACAATTATTGGAAAAAACATTTATACCATTATTATTATGTTTCGTTTCAAGAAACCGAACAGTAAATTATTAATTCCACTGTAGCATTATAATGTGAAATTGGTTTATATATTAACATATTTTACTGAAATCAAAATAGGTTTATATTTTTAATTATTTTCAACCAAATAGTTTTGAACCCCTGCGTGGTATGCTTAATCCCCGAGACCTCTCTAAAGCCCTCGAGGCTCTTCATAGAGCGGATAACGCTGTTTTCTTTCTTAGATAGGTGTACGAGAATGCTGATTAAGTTTTCTGGAGAGAGTTTTGTTAGATAAATTACCCACACCGAGAGCTCAAGATCAATCTAATACATTTATGTGTAGTTTAGCGTCAAGTGATTTATTTCACAAGAAGAACATTTTGAAATTTAGCGAACAAAACAGTAATTATTTTTTTTATTTAAATACTGATTTTTGTATGCTTCGTCGTGTAGTGGTAAGCACATTTATCTACCATACATGGAAATACGGTTTCTATTCCCGTCAAGGTCAAACATCAACTTTTTTATTGATTCACACGAAGATCCATATGTTTTAAGCAATAGTGATAATACAATTTTGCCAACTGATTAGTATTGCTAGTTCACATAATTAGGCTTTTTTCACGCAGAATTTAATAAGAGAACAACAGAAATAAATAATTTCATTTAAATTCTTAATCATGTGCAGGACTTACATCTATCAACAAAAATAAGAATAAAAAGTGGGTAAAATTAAATAATATCGGAAATACTAGCAATAAAATAAAACAAGTTTTACAAAAAAAGTATTTTGGTTTCATTTTGTAATAAAAAAATCTTTGGGCCAAACATTAATTAATAGTAAAGATCAGATCGACAAATTTGAAAATAGCGGAATATACTAACTAACATGTACTTGTCGTGGTTCATATATAGGACAAAGCGGGAGAGCTATTAAATAAAGAGTGAAAGAACATTCAACTTCACATAGATTAAATAACGACTTATCGAACTATGCATCACATTTAAATGAATTTAAACATACTTTTGACAAAGCAAAAAACATAAAAATTTTACATGTAGAACATAAAGGTTAAAATTAAGATAGATTGGAAATTTTAAAAATAAATAGGAAAAAAAATAATAGCGATAGAATTTTAATAAATCAGCAGAAAGAATTTAACAACTCACCCTTATTAGCCCCCTTAGTTAGACCCTGTACATTGTAATTAAACAATAAATATTTTTCATATAATAGAATATTATCTTAAAGTACACCGCCAACACATGTTTCAATAATTTGTCTTACTTTGTTCCATTGAAATATTGCGTATTGTATATTTTTCAACTTATTTTTAAATGTACCTACACTTGAGATAATATTTAGTTTTATATAAATTATCATTACACTGTCTAATATTCACCAGTCTGAAGATGCCCATTAGATGGTGAAAGCGCTAATTAGTCAAAATAAATAAGTGGAAGTGTACCAAGTATTTTTTAAATTAATAACTTATATGTAAACATGAGTTATTACATCAAAAAGTAAATAATTCTAAACAAATAAATAAATTAGAAGTAAATTTAACGTTTAAGTCCCACATTACTTGTGTCGTAGATAAGCCGCCACTGAAGGTGGTAATACGGGGACAGTAAAATATTGTAGTGCAAAACTGTGAAATCTTTAACCTGGATCCCTAAATACTCCAGGCACAAATTGTACAGGTTCGATAAATACTTATTAGATTAATAATGAAAACTTCGATACTCCGTACAACACGTATACTAGAGAGTTTAATACAATTAAAGTAATAAGGACGTGTGAGTGACTACGAAGGCGAAACCCGAAAGAATAGTGCCGGCAACCTCGCGCCACTCGAGCATATGTAATGTACCTACACATTATAAATATATTTCTTTTTTGGGTGATACCGTGTGTGTTGGATTTGTTCCAATGTTTCGGCTACCATTGCAGGAGTACCATTGCAGGGTTTAAATTACTAGTAGTTAAACACACACTTTTTCAACAAAAGACTCAGTTTACCCTGAAGATGGCTCCTGCAATAGTAGCCAAAGCGTTGGAACAAATCCAACACACACGGTATCACCCAAAAAAGAAACATATTGATAACAGTGACCGTGAAAACCTTTGCACCTATTAAATTACACATTACATTAATACGTGTGCGCCTATACACTAACAAATAAATATAAATGAATATTTCACGTTGACCCTCCCAGAAACCGAACCATGGACCTTGAAAATGTTAGGCAAAAACACTTATCACTACTCAATAAGATGTATTTTATTAAACTCGATTTTCTTTTCAATATTTATATCTGATAGTAGCCATCGAGTAGAAGACACTCGTCCAGGATTCTGATTATGTTTCACGCAGATAACTGTATTATTTATCCGTCCGGACGCGGACGAAACACGTACAAAGAATTCCAAATGCGCGGGTACCTAAAAGAGCTGGACTCATGACTGGACATCCAAGGGGTAGAATAAGGATTGGAGGACTCGGTTTGAGGTAAAAGGTCGACGTAAAGACAAATTGCAAATTGGAAGACAGCGGATGAGGACAAGTGGAGCTGGAAGCAAAAGTTGAAGGAGGCCAAGGTTCGATTCGGGCTATGGAGCCATGTAAGAAGATGATTTGTTTCACTATAATTCTAGCCTTTGGAAAAAAAATACTTAAGGAAACATGTAATAAATGTACGTAACTTTCTCTTTATGATTGTGTAAATCAAATAAAATATTTCTAGAAAAAGAATTTCTGGTTTATCGTTAAAAGTTTTATCTCTAAATCTCTTTTATCTTACGGACAAACAAACTTATTAAATTACAAATATGGCACAGGCAGTAAGAAGGGTAAATATTTCATCCAGTAAAAATATTTTGCGTACGGTAATTTCACAAATCCGCCCCTGTTTGTGTCGATAAAGAAATTTATCGTTCAAGTAAAAACGACACATTTAGAAATCAGTGGATGTTTGAATATCGAGAGGTCTCGCATACAAGATATTTATTTACAAAAAAATAAACACATTACATTATTACGAAAAGCCGTTTATTATTCAGATTTAATAAATATGTTCATATTAACGTTTCCCATTACGTAAAAGAAAAAATAATTATAGTGTAGATAGAGGGGAGTGACGTCTTACATTAACGTGTTTTTTTCATTTTGATTTTCCAAAAAAAAAAATAGAGTTATATTGATATAATTTTTAACATCTTTCTTAAACATGTTATATTTCTGACTACACTTTTTTTTTTCTTTGTTCATTTCATTAAAGAAAAATATTCTTCTGCAAGTATAATGATGTGCTGTAGTCGTTTTAAACTTTGGAATTAAGATTTTGCGAATTGTTCTAGGTCTCAAACTTACGTTTCGTGAATAAGAAATACTACTATGTATTTTTCTTTATCGATTTAAAGTAAAAAAAAACATTTTTAACAATGATTTAAATATCTTACTAGATATATAAATCATTTTCTAATTGGACAGAGGGAAAAGTTGAAGATTATTTATATATAACTTTTAAAAGTCATATTTTTACTATTTTGACCAGTAAAATGTTTGTCTTAAAAGACCCCCACTCGATCGAAGAACAAATAAATTAATGACAAACTTTTTTTTAACCTGTTTTGAAACGCCCATCGGTATCATCTATAGAATACCGGAATCAAATAATTGATTCAATTAGTTCGTTCAATTATCAAATTTATTAAATTACTTATTATTCGTCTGACTGAAGTGGCCACTTAAACCAGCCAATGACAGGTCATTAGAACTGTAAATGCCTAGACGTACATACCCCTTTATTCACGGTATTTTCCATCCCTGTTGTAATTCGTTAATACTAATTATTCGATTAGTATATTCGTAAGATTATTTTCATCTCTAATGGCGATTGATTTTTGATTTCTGTAAGAGATCCTCTTTTTAAATGTCAGAAGACTTGAACTCGTGACAACAAAGAAACCACTTATTTTTTTATAACACTATTAGACACCGAAAGGAAATGATAATTTAATAAAATATAAGTGCAGGTAAAAGATTACATAAAATATTTCTCGGCCAAAAATAATTTAGCTCAAAAGTTATTGCTCTCTAAACCGACTTTTGTTTCGCTTTACTTTCATTTAACAAATGATCGTACTCTGCATTTGGTGTACAAATGCAGTGCCTTTTTGTTTAATGCACTACCTGGTTTGGATAGGGACATGATGATGAAACTAACTTGTCAAAGAGTGTTGTTAACTATTTCAAAAAACCTGTTTTCTATTTCTGAATAATATCTTTATAGTGGTGTTGGCTAAGGAGACTCTTTAATGAGAGTTCGATAAAAATACTATTTACTATTAATTATTTATTGTGGTAATCTACCGCGCAATGCCGGACCCTTACCTGAGTCACCATCCTCGCCTCTCCTCTCCACATACATACTTTATTCCGTACAAATCTCTTTTAAAATTAATCAATCTTATCTGTTTATTCATTCGTCTATGTAAACAAATATTCAATTAATTTACTGTCAATAGTTATTGGTGAACTTCATACATGTGGGGAGTTTTATTAAATTATTAAAGAAATGCGTTCACAGAAATTTATTAAGACACTTTTTCTCCCTACAGAAAACGAATTTAACATAACTGTATTACACGGTTATCGAGAAGCGTACCAAATTTCTATGAGGTTATTTAAATTACCTATTTTTCTTTACTAAAACGGATTTTTAAAAACTACTAGGTTTTTTATAAGTGACATCTCCGAAAAAACATTTTGCTAATACAGTGTACATATCAATTATAAGACCGACTGAATGCTTAAATAGTTTTAACAATGGAATTTTCTAAAAATGCACACGTATTTAAATCTTATTTTACACTAGTTTTTACACAACAAATTAATTATAAAAAATAAAACATATTAAATGTTTTCTGGTATTTTCTAGAACGGACCCGATAACATAAAAACATCACGTCGGAACACAAACATTTATCTCGATTTGTTTTGTTTCATGGAGGTAAGATGGTCAGTCGTACGCGTCAGGTGTCAGACCAGGGATTGAAAAATATTCTAAAAACACGTTTCTAAAATAATTTGAAAACATAAATATTTGCGTTCTTATTTACCCACATATCCAATTTTGGGGGCAATTTTCAACTAGTTGTAAATAACTCAACCACTCGACCACAACTTGGATTTTAGGTTGACCATGTTGGGATCAAATCCAAGACCTCCTGCATGGTAGTCAAACCATTAGACTACGATACTGTTGTATTTTAATATCGATAACTATATTGTGATGACTGTTTGTATTTTTTAACCTCTCACCTACCCACAGTGGTTCAACTTACAAGAATTTCAACTCTTTTGGTTTCGATCAAGAATAGAAAAAAAAAGAAGAATTTAAATAGCTGTTGTGTTAAACATGTTAAAACAAAGTTTTGTGACTTGATTATATTTCTTATGTATTTTCATAAAATAAAATAATCAAGTCACTTAATTATGTTTTAACGTGTTTAACACAGCAGCTTATTAAATTCTTCTTTCTTTTTCTACTCTTGAGTGAATACAAAAGAGTTTAAACTCTTGTAGGTTGAACCATTGTGAGCTGGTGAGATTTTTCTGAATAATTTCACTTACTAGAAAACGCCGGAAAATCTATTTGAATCGTCATACTATTATTGCCAATTGGAAATATATTTATTTATTTTATATATACGGCCTAAGCTAATAACAACAGTTACATGAAGAAACATAAATGCAAGAAACTGAACAAAAAGAACATAAAACTATAGCGGAAGATCTATCAGCAGATAGAAATCAAAAACTCACCCTTATTATCCCCCTTAGTTGCACCCTGTACATTGTAATAAAATAATAAATGTTTTTCATAGAATAGAATCTTCTCTTAAAGTACACCGTTAACACATGTTTCAATAATTTGTCTCACTCTGTTCCATTGAAATATTGCGTATTGTATATTTTTCAACTTATTTTCAAATGTACCTACACTTAAGATAATATTTTTTTATTTTTTTATTAATAAATTTTATAAAAGGTACATGTTTTTTAAAAATTCTATGTTTAGCTACCTTAACACGTCTACCAATTTTATCACTATAACTTTCTAAAAAAAATACTAATTCTTGCGCTTGGAGAGTGACTTACACTGTTGTAGTTGTTTACTGTTTATCATAAGAGTTTATATAATTTTAAATACGAGTACATGAGAAAAAAAAATAAAAATATGACATATGAGGAAAAAACATTAAACAATAATACATTTATACTAATAAAAATTTAATGCAGTTTTTACACGTGTTCAAAAATTTCTTAAGATTAACTTTAAATTTATTGATTGATAAAATAATTTTAATAATTTTAGTTCATTGGGAAGATTATTATATTTTTTTACACCTTTGAAGACAAAGCTATTTTGACCGTGACTTGTGTGGAGTTTAGAATTTTTATATTATGTTGGGATCTGAGTGACTTATTCATCTCACATTCTTTTATTTTTTCATTTTTATATATTTGTATAATAGAAATTATTTTATAGAGTGTCTACTGTGTGAACCTTAAATATTTTATTCAGACTTTTCGTATAAAATGTTGAAGGTTTCTTTAGAATAACTTAAATAATTCATCTTTGTACTATTTGAAGAGGGTTTAATATATTGGCGTATGAACCACCCTACCCTACAATACAATATTGTAACAAATATTGTACAATTGAGTGATAAGCTATTTTATATAAATGATCCTTACACTGTATAATATTCACCAGTCTGAAGATGCCCATTAGAGGGTGGAAGCGCTAATTGGTCAAATAAATAAGTGAAGGTGTACCAAGTATTTTAAAATTAATAACTTATATATAAATATAAGTTATTACATCATAAATATTAGCATTTTATATTTTTGGCCAGTACGCTTCAGTAGAGTAATAATGTAAACTAATTTTAATGAACTTGGTAATATAATTCGATATAACCTGCTTTAATGAACAAGCGCCATTAAAACATAACAACCAAAATTGCGAATATACAAAACGGATATAAAGGGGTTTTCATTTTACTAGTATCAAGAGAGATAATTAAAATTAATATACTCATTAAACTGAAAATAGCCTAATTTGAAATGTTCACGTTAATATTAAGATAACAAACGAGTCACAAATGAGGCCAATCATATAAAAAAACAGATATATCCAAAGTTTTACATCCCATTTTTAATATGAATCATACATACATAGAATTAAGATTAGTCCAGAAACCGCATACGCACATCAAACAGAAGGCGACTAAACTACTCATAAATGAGAAGGTTTACGTTTTGACCCATTAGTTTCTTTGTAGACGTCGCTCAGTACGCAACTCCTGATTTGAATTCAACTATGCCGAGTTGTGTCCTTTTAAAGTGTAGAAATACTGCTAGAATCTTAAAGAAACAGAATGCAATCACATTTCATGTGTAATTAGCAAACAAAAGTGTATGTAACAAATGCATTTCTCAAAAATTGAATTACTTTTCCATCTGTCAGATTGTCGAAGAAACAAAATGAACATTTTGTTAGTGTTGCCAGGGTAGTAAATTTTTTTACCCTACTTTGCTCATCTAATGAGAGAACTATTGAAAATTGGATCTCGGATTTAACAACTCTTTCGTGGACATTTGACCGATATTATCTATAAAACATCAAATATTATTTTACATTATATAAAAATATCTGTTTTATGTAAAATAAAATTTGTTTTATATTTTAAGTTTAAAGTTTATTAATTCAATTACTCTTATAAAATGACCCTTTATTTATCTACTCTGTTGTGTCAATCAATATTTCCTCGTGCGCAATAAAATTTAAGAGAAATTAACAGATTGCTTTTATATTACTTTACATTTGTGTTATAATTATATTTTTTCCTATCGTGCAACATTACGCGACGGCATCACGAATGCGCGCGGCGAAAGTGAGGCATAGTGGGGAAATTATTGGACACAGTCCGATGTATTTAAGTATGATTCGACGCTCTTTCTGGACTATTCTTAATTCTATGCATACATATCATTATATACACCAATAATATGTACTGTAAAATTTTAAGTAGCTGCTTGTACGCAACAAGGCATTCTCTTTTGCCTTTAAATATGAATACTGACCTATAGAACACCATGCATATTTACAAAAAAAAATCGGAATGTTCTGTACGTAACTGTTACGTTTATTTGTTATGTATTTGTTGCTATTTATTTATTATCATAATATATGCATCAAAACAATAATCTATTTAAACTCAGAATATTTGTTGTATGTCTGCGATTTATAATTTACTTTTATATCCATGCAGTGTTATTTATTATTGTTTTATTTGTATTTTTATTTATTAAGGAAAAACAACAGTTTTTATATAAGAATACAAAATGTAAAAAATAGTGCATACATTCAGTTAAAGTTTTTCACAAATATAATGAGAGAACACGTTACACAGTAAATTGAAAAATAATATATTATATAAAACATGAGAAAAAAACAGAGCTAGTAAGAAGGTTAAGGGATGAGGAAATAAATGGAGGAGTGGAGGAGAGGAGGAGAGGGATTTTACAATAAAGTTGACCAATTAAAAAAAATGATATTGTACTAAAATAAACATAACTAAAGGAGCATAAACTTATTACACACTGACAAATGTTTCATTTTACAGTGTTTTAAAAAAGTTTTTTTTTAAAGTCACAAAATTTTGTATTAAAAATATCTAAATGGGGACAAAGTCAATTAAATTTGGAACAGCTACGATAGATAAACGAGTTTTGAACAAAATATATAATATATATATTATATTTATTTATTATGTTCTAGAACATAATATAAAAATAATGTAACTGAATGCCTTGACACGGGTTATGCCTAGTAAGGTGTTCAAGTATTAAAGAAAAAATAAAAAGTTTTTTGTGAAATAAATAAATAAAATTATACAAAATTGAAACATTTTCGTAAAATCTTTTAAAAGGCTTATAATTCTGTAAACTGCAAGACCCTCATTGGTTAATCAAAGCCCTCTCGGTTCTCTTTTAGTTCAGTGCGTAACTCGTGTAGAATTTACACTTGTACCGCACTGAACCGAGTGAAAGGGCGCCGGCGTCGGCGTCGGCTTCGCGACGCCTAATTGAAGAGCAATTGTGTTAGCAATGGAGCCTCCTAATGCACCCTGGGGATATTCAGTGCACAGGATATGCAATACCCGTGCAGTATGCAAGTGGCGCGGTGAGGTGAACAAGCTAGGAGAATTGTGAGCTTCGCATCTGTTAACGCAAAGCTCAGATGAGAGCTTAAAATCTAAATTTAGTGATTCTCGTAGTACGAGATAAGCTCTACACTGAATAATGAATTCCAGGAAAAGGAAATAATGCTCAAATATTATACTCAAAATTTCGATAGAAGAAAACAAAAATCGTAATTTTTATTTTGAGAAGGGAATTTGGTTAATGCATTAACGTAGCCGCATTTAGCACCGTGAAATATTTACTTATCTGCCAATGTTTGAAAGTCCATATTTTTTCGTATTTCGGCTTTTGTGATGTAAAAAATCTGGACCCCTATTGCAAAAGAAAGATGGCAGTTTTTTTTTTTTTTTTTATTAAGAAAAACAACAGCAATACAAAGAAATATACACAACATTATAAAAAAAACATAAAATAAAGCCAAATCAGTTTTCCACATAAATACAATTATAAAAATCCAGTTCAGTTAAATATAATTTACAGAAGTGCATGTGTGCGAGTTTTTTTTTGAGTGTGAGGATGCGTGTGTAAAAAAGTGGAGTGTGGTTTTGGTAGGTATGTGAATATGTGTGTGATTGTATATGGGTGTGAGGGTAGGTTTAAGGACAGGGTAAGTGTGTATTTGATATGAGTGAATAGAAACAATTTAAAATTATAATGTAAAAATATAAATATTTTTTTTTTTTATAACGAAACATAATTTTTTTCAAATAATAGTTTTTTAATTTTGGTTTTAAAAGTGAATTTACTGCAATTAAATATGTCTATGTTATTGAAAAATAAATTATAATTACGCGTCAATCTTCAATAGTCTATGACAAAAATGTGAATACTTGTATGAACGTGTTTTAAATATCAAATCATTAAAATATACACATTTTCGTACGATAAATCGATTTTACTTTTTAGATAATTGTAGATAACTCTTTTGAATTTCGGAAAGAGCATCTAAATCTGGTGGAATCCTAAAGTTTATTTCATTTACCAAGCATGAACAATCTATAACATTATTCACAATAGTATGTATTGTGACAACATAAGCTACTATGCGTCTAGCTGAAATCGAGGATTTATGCAAATTTTCTCATAATAAATCAAATGATATCTCAGAAAAGGACAGACTAATCTTAGAGTTAATGTATGGTAGAAACTTTCTCTGAATTTCTCTAAGTTTGGTATATTTACATCATAAATAGGTGACCAGATTTTAGATGCATATTCTAACTGAGACCTCATCCGTTAGCAGTACAATAATTTAATTGAGTAAATTCGTTTAAAGTGCTTCGTATTTCTAATGACAACCCCAGGAATTCGCATTGTTTTGTTTGAAATCATTTCACAGTGCTGTGAAAACGAAAGTTTTATATCAAATAAGACGCCACGATCTTTGATTGAATCAACCGTCTACCAAGGAATAAAATGACTCGCATACAGTCTGTATTGAATACCGCAGCGAGACTTTTTTTGGAATCACAGTTCAGTCATATTTCTCCACTACTTCAGGAATTACACTGGCTACGTTTACCACATAGGGTGGAATACAAACTCTGTTGGCTTATGTACAAGTTGCTGCACAACTCTGCTCCAAAATATCGCGCTCAGCCACCGTACGGGCTGGGCGTGAAATATAGTTCTTCTCCAACCGTAGCTTATAATCTTATAATAAATTTGAAAATAAATTGTTATATGTTAGAAAACAATAAGTTAATGTTTATAAGTCGTTAGTGTGTAAACAAACAAATGTTTAAGACAAACAGTGGAAAAAAGAAGACTATTTATTTAATAGTATTGTTTTATACTTTATTCTTAACAAAATATGTGACAACTAGTGAACAATGAAAACTTTCAAAAAATAGTGCGCCTGTAACTTTTAAATCAAAAAAAATTATGTGAACCATTAAAACCGTTTAAGAATGCATCAGCTTTTGACGCAAAAGTACCTGAATTTTGCTATTTGGAACACTACACCCATAATTAATAAATTACAACAGTGCTACTCAAAGTGAACTGACATTTATTGATAAATACATAATATTTCAAATATCTGCCTTCTAATAACATATAAAATGATAAATCAAACCGCTCATACACGCATTTGTGTAATATTCATGTAAAAAGTGAATTGAACAGGAATGTTGCGTCTCATAAAATGAAATAATACGGACCAAAATGGACACCAAGTCGTTGGAACAATAGGCATAACCCCCCAGTCTACACAAGTGCGTTTCCAGAAATTCTCCCGCAGCCAGTGGGCCGCATGGTGACGGTATCTACCTACTGTCTACAAAAGATTCTCTTCGGACATCTATCTCCCTTTGTTAACCATGGAGTTGATACAGTGCTTTATTTATTTAGTTTTTTATTGCTTACTTCTTGGCATGAACACTTGACAAACTTACTACTATGCTCTATTTTTTGTAAATTTATTGATATCATTCTAACTTTGTTAGAATTCCACTCGTCCATGCGCATTGTAGATGCACGATGATTGGTTATCTAGCTTTCATATATCAACTTTAAAATACCTAAATTTTGTAAATGGGGTCTAGAATTCCAATCGCCTATGCGCTTAGTAGCTGCAAGACGTGTTGTAATCTTACCCTTTTTTATTATTCATATTATTAATTTTTTTTTAGTATCATTAATACACTAAATTTATTTGTCAATTTTTAAAATGTGTAAATGGGGGCTAAATTTCTAACTGTCTATACGTTCTGTAGCTGCAAGACGTTCTGTAATCTAGCTCCTATCAGTTATAATTTTTGATTGATCTTAATTGACAACGAGGAACTAGAATCCCAACCGTCCATGCGCTCTGTAGCTGCAAGACGTACTGGGATATTTATTGATTGTACAGCGCCCTTGAGGTGATTTTCACAAAAATGGCGCTATATAAATTATTCATCTATACACACAACTCTGCATTCCAGATGAACTAGCTGACAGACGTTTTACGCTTAGATCAGCTACATCAACATCGAAAGGAAAAGTTATTATACCTCTACGCAAACAGCGCACTAAATTTGGCAAACGCGCAGTTGCGGTCGCAGGCCCTACGGCATGGAATGCTCTCCCAGCAGAGGTCTGAAACTGTTTGAGTGAAGTGATGTTTCGGAAGAAACTTAAAACCCACTTGTTCTCTAAATCATTTGAATAAATTCTTAGCATGAGGTGACAAAGTACATTATTTTTCTTCAATTAAAAGTTCAAATTATATTTATATCTTTATATGATCACTTTGTAAAGCGCCCTTGAAGTATTATATTAAGACAATGGCGCTTTATAAGTTATCTATAATTATTATTATTATTTATATAGGTACATGACCTAAATTTAAATTTATTGTCTTATATTTCACTTAAAGATTCTTCTCAGCGTTTTTTTGAATCCCTTAAAATAAATATGTGTTTATGTTTTTCCTTTTTTTTTTAAAAATGTTGTTACTATTTTATTTTATTTTTACATCTGA
The DNA here is from genome assembly GCF_059751315.1 of Micrasema longulum. NCBI lineage: Eukaryota > Metazoa > Arthropoda > Insecta > Trichoptera > Brachycentridae > Micrasema > Micrasema longulum. The sequence continues at coordinate 57,431 of NW_028279956.1, read as the reverse complement.
GCATGTTTTTCATTCTTTATTTCCATTCTTAATTTTTAATTACTCTTACGAATTTTCTTCATTTTTAATATTATTTCCATTTGTAAATACTCACTACAAACTACAAACCATAAAAAATATTTTTTTCACTTAAATTTTAATTTTTAAACAACTTTCATTTATGTTTTCTTTTTCCTTCTCTTTTTTATACTTTCATAATTAACCTTACATATAATTGCTTTTTAATATGGAAACTTCACTGGTCCATTAGAATTAAGTCTAATTGTGTAAAATATTAAACTTTGTAACTGTACTGTATGTTTCCTGAATAAAAGAAAATAAATCAAAATAAAAAAAAAAATAAATAGATACTTTTGGACAGCGAATGCGATTAAGACATGTTATAGCATTTTTTAAAATTCAGATATAATCGATTGAACTCTTGAAAGACTGTGGTAAATAATATCTTTGCGCGCGGTGATGTAACATCGTGTTACCACTAGTAAAAGACGGAATATTCTAAAGTTCATACATTTGAAATAATAAACAAGGAGACATACTGTTTAATAATTCTTTTTCCATTAGTTATGCGAATAAACATATGATTTGGCCCTGTTGTAGCAAAATAAATTAAAAATCATAAATACACCGCTCATATTACGCGCGTGCGTCCCCCATCACTGTCATCAGCAGCCTCCGTGGTGTTGTAGTCAAGAAGCTTGACTCACGCACGGAAGGTTCGGGGTTCGATTCCCGGTGAGAACACAAAAATTATAATTTGATTTTTCTAAAGCCTGGTTGTTCTGTAATGTAATTCACCACTCTAATTGGGCCTCCTGGCATGTTGTAATGCAAAAAAATGAAATGAAATGAAATGAAAAAATCAACCGACTGAAGACTGAATCTGTTTTACCCAACACCCATCACAGAATAGCGTCTCTGTCTTCTTTGTAATGAAATCTATTTTCGTGCTCTCTATTATACAGATGTGTTATGGAATTAGCGGACATTCATTCTCCGCGTAGCAATGATAAATATTTTTTAATTAACATCCAGCATAGTTCAGCCTCACAGAAAATCTAGACTCCGACATTGAGATAAAATGCAGAATAGAAGCAGCCCCAACAGGATTTAACAAAATGAAAAATCTTCCTTGTGACGATAATATAAACCTTAGACAACAAATGGTCAAATGTTATATATGGTCTGTTTTACTGTACGTTGTAACCGCCTTGAAGCATTTGAAATGTGGACCCACCGTAGAATGTAAATAACATCTTGGACTGATATGATAACCTACAATGAAGTAATACGTAGAGCCAATACTAATAGAGAACTATTCACCACTGTTAAGCTCGGTAAGATTTCATATTTTGGTCATGTGTTGAGAGGGGATAAATGTGCCATACTTCAGCTTGTCATAAAGGAGAAGATCGAGGGATGTAGAGGGATCGGAAGAAAACAGCTTTCCTGGCTTTGAAACATCCGTGCATGGACCAGGATTAGAGCTGTAGAGGAGCTGTTTCGCACTGCTCGGAATAGGGAAGCTTTCTACCAAGTGATCGTCAACGTCGGGGTACTCAACATAACACGTTAAGAAGAAGAAGCATAGTTATACAAATTTCACTTTCTAAATCCGGTGTATAAATGTTCATTTAAAGATAACAAAAAATACGAGCTCATCATTAAAAAAAATAAGAGAGATTTATTAAGTCTTGTGTCCTACGTCGAATAGTGTGACATCACAGTCTCACAAGAGTTAAAATACACATCATTAACTTAATCCGCTGATATACGACTGTAATGTTTTAACGCCATTTAAATTTTTCGCTTTCATAGACATTTTCGAATCATCAGCAAAAAAGTATTCGAAGTTTTTAAATATCAGCGCAGGTATTTAAAAACAAATTTTAAGACGTATAGGGTCAAAGCACCAGTAAATGACCATTGGTTAATAAAACACAATGTAATAAGAATTGCTACATGGGTCCAGTCAAAAAACTTTTAACATTAGAAACTATGACAAAAGCAGTAGGCGGACACATCTTTTGGTAAGAAACAAATCTATAAGTTTTTAATTGTGAGTTGTCAAAAGGTAATAGTGCGTCTTTTCGTTATTGTTCTGAGATTGATAGTGTTTTTAGAAGGAAAGGTGTTTTAAGTTTTATTTTATGCTATTTCTTATGCAATTCTTTGAATAAATCCATATTATAATGTGTTAGGGTGTTTTATAATGTTACGACGTAACTAAATCTGAGTATTATTTTTACTGGGGTAGTAGTGGTCATTCACTGTAATATTAATTATAATTGTAATACTCGTATTTCAATAAAAAAGTAAAAGTACTTACTAAAGAAAAATTCATGTGTTTTCTTTTATTTTGTACGCTTAATAATGAAATGTATACGTTTAATGTGGATTTCCCTACAAACTTAACCTTAAACAATCATTCATTGGTGCTTTGACCATATACTGTTTAATAATCTATTTTCCATTATTTATAAAAAGAATCATATAATTTATGCATGTTATAAAAAAATACTACTTAATTTTTAAAAATGAGATAGAGTTATCAAGTCTCATATTTTATATAAACTTATGTGACGTCATAACGACTGCTAAACGAATAAATTCAGTTTTTTTCTGCGCAAATACTAAATGCATTGCAGATGGTAGAAATGCAATGTGAACTGGAATAAACAAACTATGGGTCGCTCATTAGGACGGCAGTGAAGGACCCCGGCCTAGTGACGAGAGGCTGCGACTAGACAGCATCTTCACATTTGAACACAATTATTACGTGTAGTGTTTCCATAACGTGACCACAAAATGGTTGGAAAATAAATTTAGCCGGTTAAAAAACGCGAGGTAAAAATATGTTTTTTTCAAACATGAAATCATATTTGTCTCCAACATTTTTCACACAAAAATGGAGACAATAAAAGATCCAGCCTCTTTCCTGAATTTGTTTATAGATTTTAGTCCTAAAAACTACAATTGAGATGCAGCATATTTAATTGATTCATTTAAACGCTTATTTACACGTACATTTTATATACATACTAGTGTTGTCGATGAGATATTGTCCTGCCTGAACGTTGGCTTGCCTGCTATTTATTACCTTAGAAAAATACTTTTCATTGATATATACGTACCTAGGTACTTGTTTATGATTAGATTTCAAAACTAAAAATTACTGATATTTAAATATTGAATTTAAGTATGTACCTAGGTATTTGTTTATGGTTGAATTCCAAAACATAAAATAATTTATTTTTAAATATAAACATGAAACTCGGCTTTTCTTACCAACAGCGGTGCACTTTATTTATTTTTAAAAATTGCGATTTTCAAACATGTATTTAATGTCAGTTGTATTACCAGAAATCCAGTAAAAAGAAATAAATGGGAAAAAACTATAAGGAATGTAAGAAAATAATCTAATTGGGATCAATAAAAGGCTAGTGTTGTTTGTAAATATTCTAAAACTAACTTTTTTAACACAAAATAAAAATATACTTCCACTTTTTTTGTAAATGAATTTTCGTCGAACGTAACCTTGGTAGGTCAAAAATGTTTTATGCTTCTAACTTTTCTTTTACAGATTCGATTGAGAATTTTAATATCTATGAACAAGTGCAGCGCAAAGATCTACATTTCGTTGAAAACCGCACTTAAATTGGTTTAGCCGTTTAGGAGGAGTTAAGTGACATCACACGTACAGAAGAATTATATATATATAAAGATAAAAGCAGGCATTTTCTTTTAAGGCAATTTCTTCTTACCTACCCAAATCATTCGATTTGAAAAAAAAATACGCATTTTTTTTTATACTTTCACAATTTCTTTCACTGCCACGAGCCGAGTGAATTTAAAACATATTCTTAAATTTGGATAGTTAATAAATATTTGCGTTTTTATGATTTACTTAAATATTTCAATTTTGGCGGCCATTTTCAATGCGTTGTAATCAAATCACTACTAGAAATGGGAATCAAGTTGTGATGAAGTGGGGTCCAAACTTCGGACCTATCATCCGTGAGTCCGCGACACTAGCCACGGGACCGCATCCCGGTTTGAAATGCCTTATTAAACACAATTTAATCATTGTTTCAAAAACAAAATAAAATTAAATTGAATATATGGACATGACAACATAAAATGGCGATATATTCATGTGGTTAGAATTTATCTGCTTATGGTATAAGCGGTTCTCATCGAAGTCCGCTTGTCAGAATGCTTCATGACTTTCAAGTCGAAATTACCGATCATTGAAAGGCAAAAACCATCAACGGGCTGTCGTTTCTATTAATAGCATATTCACCGTAAATTGCGCAAATATCGCGAACGGCTGTGGCAGCTTTGTTCCCCCAATTAAACGTTAATTAGAGGTGTCGAAAACCCTCGTTTAATTGACATTCCACTTTGAAGGCTTGTAATCGAATAAAACAATTTTATTTTATTTACTTATTTAATTTTTTGAACAAAATGTTATTTGTACATTAGCAGGCTTAGTGCCAAATGGCAATTTCTTCCAACCAACTAATGAAATTACAGTTTTATTTTTATAATTCAAGTTACATAACATAATCAATAGAAAATAAAGATTAAAAAGCTCAAGATATATAAAAGTAGAAATAAACGTATTTGTTTAGGAATTACCTTAAATCAAAATTATTACTCAATGAGAAAAGGGAAAAAAGAGGAAAGAGGAAAAGAAGCGAGATTAAGGAAGAGAAAGGAGATGTTTCTTCAGACGTGATTGAAACAGAGATAATGTAGTAACATCTTTGGTGGTGGATGGGAGATGATTCCACAGTCGAGCCGCATGGACACTATATAAGTTAGAGAAGAAAGAGGTATTGTGGATGGGTATTTAGAGAGTGCTTTGAGAATTAGAACGAAGAGGTAAACCATGAACTGATAAGCGATGAAATTTTTCACGCAGGTATATTAGAGCGTAAGGACTATAAAGTACATTGAACAGAAGTGAGAGGGAGTGATAGTCTCTCCGCTGTCTAATTTTGAGCCATTTCAGTTGCCTACGATAATCAGAAATGTGGTCATATATCAGACCAAAAATGTACTTTATGCATGTATTCTGAAGTCGTTCAAGTTTATCGAGTTGCTCACATCTTAAATCAGTCATGGAAACATCGGCGTAATCTAGAATGGGTAGTAATAATGCTTGTACAATAATGCATTTAGTATTAAAGGGTAAGAATTTTCGCAAAAAAATTTTTGAAAATAATACATGTAACATAAAAACAAATACAATATCTTTTAGAGTAGATTTTTTTTTTATTTTTTCGAACTTTCGGTTTTTTTTTGGTGCTCACTTTCAAAATGGAAATAAAAAAACGGAAATAACTAATGTTAATGCCCAATATATGATATTATAATAAATTGGTAAATATTTTGTGTAGCCTTGAACAGGGAACGGTCGTGTTCTGAAACCGATCGTCAATGGTACATTACAATGTAAGTGCTTCAAATAATAAATTGAAATTTAATATTGTTTATTATATTCTGTCTTGTAATACGTTACAATGTATTCTAAAGTCGTTATAGTTTAGTGCCCAAACCCTTGTAATATATTTTCACGTGTGTTCTACCAATGTTAAGTTGGACAGTAAAGCAGGTATATTGTTTGTATGTGTATCTCCATATTACATTAATGCCAGTACAGAAAACAGTCATATCCCCGCAACAAATTGTCCAAAAACCCATTAATAATTTTATTCCTGAGCTTTAACCCTTTTGGCGACTTATGTTTTGTGACGAAATTATTTTATTTCTTACACATATTTGCCTAAATTATGCATTGAAAAAAACGTCATTAAACAAAATCTACAATATTATCGTCATAAGAAAGAAGGACATTTTTACATAAAACAATAAACGGAGAAAATAAATATTTTGTAAATCGGAGATTGAAAAATTCGCTGTGTGAAAAATACTACAAAAGTTAAGTTTATTATTATTTTATTATATAAAAAAAAACACGAGTGATACTTTAATCTACAAATTTGGAATATCCGGTGACCGGTTTCATCACTTTCGCGACATCTTCGAGACTGGTATCTTTATTAAAAAGTTAAATGTATTTATACAGAACAGAAGTAACTAATTAACTAACTAACTAACCATCACGCCATTTCTCCGGAGGGGTAGGCAGAGAGGATAGAACGCCACACCACTCTGTCCTGGCACACTTCCTTTGCTTCCTTCACATTCATACATCTTCTCATGCACGCACGTCGATTATTCCGACTTTTCACATGACCACTTTCAAGAATTTGTTGTACTTGATCATGCCATGTCTTTTTCGGCCTTCCTCGACTTCTACAACCAGACACATTCGCATCGTAAATAATTTTAGCCGTTCTTTCATCATTCATTCGCTCCACATGACCGAACCATCGCAAAAGACCTTTCTTAATTTTGTCGATAATGCTTAACTCAGCCTTGCATTCTGCTCTAATTTCGACATTAGGGCTAAGTGGCTAGGGACATAAGTAAGGATACATAATTCAAAGTTATATGTAAGTGAATTAAATAAAGTTATTTTTATCTTAAGGATCATTATCAACAAATTTTCTTTGGGTTAACTAATGAATTGATATAATGCTATTTTAATGAGTTTAAGTATTTTATTTTATTTTTGGTGTCCCATCCTTCGTGAGTGTGGTTTTGTTATTACCGACTATTCTTTTAGCATGTAACATAAAATTTCAGTTTTAGTGCTGCAGAACAGCGTTTATTTGATATTGTTGTCATACATATAACAATTTTTCGCCCACTAAATCCAAAAACTTTTCGACACATTTTTTTTTTAAGACAAGTTTTTTAAACGTTATTTTATTTATATTATATATATATTTATTTATTACCGTTTAACAGACGCTATAAATTAAACGTCGGCCTTGTAGTGAATAGTAAGCGCGGTTGCCTACCATGCGACAGGTCTCAGGTTTGATTCCCAACACGATTGATAGGAAATATTTATTTAAAAGGGTGTTTTTACACCAGTATATTTCATAGTCCCTGACCTGGTACCTGAATCGTCAGTTTTTTTTTTTAGATTTAGATTTATTTATTTATGACAAAATACGTCGATTTAACTTTACATTTTATGATCGAGATACCCTGCGATTGGTTTACAAATGCAAAAAGAGAAACGACGATGATAAAGTATTTGGAAGATATTTCTTCAGTTCTTTTTTTCAATTGAAGTTTTTTTTTATAATGAAGGTTTGAGGGAAATCTTTTAACAAACTTGGAATAACGCAATTTAGAAGTAATTTGTTATTCAGAGAACAACCAGGTAATCCTTAACTAAAATCTAGTGTGAGTGTGGAAAACTCTTTTTTTATATTCCGGATAAACAAAGTGATCTACAATCAAGTTGTAGTCACAAATTTGTTTTGCCGGCAGGACATTACAGAAACTAAAAATCGTCAGAAAAGGGAGCGTCATCCTCGGGGCCCACCGGTTAAACCTGAGAATATTAAAGAGCTCGCCCCGTACTCAATAGCCTGATACTTTACTGATCTAGGCTTGGGGGGGAGATCTAGCGAAATGTAAACTCTCGCCTTCCACTCAGTATCCAGGTTTTTTATAGACCTGGGCTTGGGGGGCGAGAACTATTCACGGGGACTTGTCACAATAGATCTTCACACGTCGCATTGACGTCAGGAGCTTGCATAGCACTGACTTCCACCACTAAGATATCACTCCACTACTTCGGGAATTGCACTGGCTACGTTTTCCACAGAGGGTGGAATACAAACTCTGTTGGCTTATGTATAAGTCACTGCACAACTCTGCTCCAGAATATCTAAAAGTTATTATACCACTACGCAAACAGCGCTCAAAATTCGGCGAACGTGCATTTGCGGTCGCAGGCCCTACGGCATGGAATGCTCTCCCAGCCGAAACTGTGCGAGTGAAGTGATGTTTCGGAAGAAATTTAAAACCCAATTCTTAGCATGTGGTGGAAAAGTAATATGAAAAAGTACATTATTTTTCTTAAATTAAAAAGTAAAAATTAAATTTATGTCATTATATAATCACTTTGTAAAGCGCCCTTGAGGTATTATAATACGAAAATGGCGCTATATAAGTTATCCATTATTATTATTATTATAAGAATGAGTGGTGTGTCGTGGCACCACGATTTGCGCCAGATGATAGCTTCCCAATGCACCACTCGACAACACGACGCAATTATGTTATCTGTGATGTAGTGAGTATGCTGACGAAAAGACGGGTGAGATAATATTTTATTTGTGACGATGTTTTGTAATTTTAAAAGGTTGAAATACCGAGTTATGGAGGGTTAAGGGACTTTAGCGGATAGGTCCCGCTGTTATGCGGAGCCATTTGGGCTCTGGCAATGGCCATAAATGAAATTTTACCCCTGAATGTAAAGTAAAAATGTTCACAAAATGTACTCGGGGCAGGTTTCTAGGAATTATAGACCAAATTAATTTAATAGCTTGTTTTTACGGGACTATATGCAACAAAGCGGCTGGTTATTTAACATTTCACATATACACTTTAATGTAAAATATTTTTACGTTGTAAACTGTAAACCATATTAAGTTTTCTAGCGTATTTTACTCGGTAACATCATGTCTAAACTATAAACTTTAAATTTTACACACTTTTACATACATATTTTATTCCTACATCCGTGAAGATAAGCTAAAAAGCTAGTACATAACATATTTTTCTCGGGAGAATATAACATTTTAATAGCCTCACCCAAAGGATATGATATGAAAATATTCTGAAATAAGCTTTGTCAAAAAAAATTGTTTAAAGTACCAACAAAAGTTTTTAAATACAATAAATCCACAAATTTACATTCAATTCATGGTGTAAAGTAAATAGATTAGAATAAAATATTTAAAAATGCAAATTTATGTCATTTCATAAAACAAAACAACCGATTTCCTTCGAGTACCTTATAGAAAACTAAAATACATATGTAGTTTATTCCATTAGAAATTTAGGAGTTTCTTTGGACCATAAACTGACACACGTTGAGCATAAAGATAATATAATTATTAAATCACTGAAATTACTTGGCTTCATTGACAGAATATTCTCTGATTTTACTAATGTCCGCACTATCAAAACTCTTTATTGCTCAACTGTTAGCCCTCTTCTAAAATATGCCTCCGTGGTCTGGTCTCCATCGTATGTGAATCGTTCAAATAACATTGAATCAGTCCAACATCGTTTGCTTCGAAAAGTAGCATGGATATATTTAATTTAACTGTTCATATACTGAGAAAGAGTCAATGTAAAATAATTCTAGTCTACAAAAACGTAGAACTAATATTGACTCTATATATATGTAGTATGTTCGGCATATTAAATGGTATAATCGATGTGCCATCATTACTGGGAAAAGTAAAATTCAATATTCTGACTTGTAGGTTGAGAAACGATGAAGTTCTGTTCATAGATCAGCATAGAACAAACTATGACCTTAATCCGCCAATGTCTTTGTCGTATTGTTAACCCAAGACAAGATCTGGCGAAGTTTCTTGAAAATGCATGAAATAAAAAATGCTTTGAGCAACGTCACCAGGTCTTCCAAATCAACCAACGATACAGTGTTGTGATTGATTTCTGGTCTAAAAGAAGTCAACGCACCATTCGGCAGAACTCACTGAAAATAACTTTTAACGTGACACGCGTAATTCCAAAACCACATTAATTTTTAAAATCATGGTGTATAAATCAATCATAAATACGATGCAAAAAAATTAATAAATAAAATTGCCCTAGTTTTAATTAACAATTCATTTATTTTTTTAAAAAACACTAAACTTCATCATTATAATAATCCACATAAGTTGACAGAAGTCAGGAGAGAAGTCAATTAAAAAAATAAATGTTTTTAATAAATTAAGGATGTTTTTCAATCGGTACAATTATTTAAAACATTTGTTTATTCAACATTAAATTGAAATAAAAGAAAAAAATGCTTTTTACATATTGTAATACCTTACTATCTGCTGGTCTCGCCCAAATTATACCTAGTTTGCCTATTTCATTCCCTTAATATATGAGAAACAATTAAAATTCCCAAATACATGCCCAAATTTCTATAAATGTGCAATTATTATAATTTTCATCAAAAAGTTTACACATGTTACATAATTTATGTGATGAATTTTAAAGCAAACTGTAGGTAAAAAGTTATTTTCGAAGTATTCTATAAGTTAGCCAATATACAGCGCTACATAAAAAGTTCTCTGAGATTAAGGATTAATTCGAGCGATATATTGGCCTGACTTTGCATACAACTTCAAACGAATATACAGATTTTGAATTATTTTTAACATGTATGTTTTATACTTTCTAAAAAAATATTATACTATCAACAAAACATCAGTAATTTGTGATATTTTTGTTATATATATATATATATATATATTATACTAGCGTAAATATTGTCCCTCTTGTGGTCAAATCATCAGCGAATTTGTTAACTATGCAACAGATTATATTCGGGTTCGATTTCAGATATAATCGATATGGAATATTTATTTTAAGATGTGTTTTACCAGAATATTTCATAGTCCCTGACTGGCGGCTGATGCGTAAGACTCTTTATCTAGCGTTCATGTAATAAAAATCTTCAAGATACTCTGCCTTTGGTGTATCGATGTAGGGCTGTATGCACGCTTAGGTGCAGTAAGGTAAAAACAAATCAATTTAATTAATCATTTAAGTATAAAAATGAATGAAAAATTATTTCAATAAAATGGTAGAAGAGTTTATTTGGGTGTTTCAGGGCCAAACCGAGAAATTTCAGAGAAACATTCCCATGGAAAACTTTTAAAAAAATCTTAATACTTTTTTTCGTAAAACAATTTTTTTTTAAATTTGAAAACGAAATTTAATCCTTTATTTTACGGGCTAGCATCCCTTTCACAAACCGCCACCCCTCTCCTACCCAGCCGCTTCCATTGTCAGCGTCCCGTGCGTATCGCTTCGTTAGTCAAATACGTTTTTTATCTCATTTTTTGTAGGGCAGGTGTGTGGATTTGTGGAAAGGACGCTAGTCTAATTAATGAATAGTTACCATTTTCAAACTATAAAAAAAACATTTAAAAAATATTATTCGGATTTTTTTAAAATTTACCATAAGGAATGTTCCTCCGCAGTTTCACAGTCTGGCTTTGAAACACCGTTTATATTATACTCAAATTGTTGTTGATGTGAAAACACACTTATGTTTTAAAAAATACACTTTACACTCCGGGACGTGCCGTCTATGGGGCAGAGAAGTGGCTATTAATGGTAATATGTAAACGTTGTTTATATTGTTATCATATTTTTTGGTTGAATAATTATTTATTTAATTGATTCACATAAACGCCTGAAGGGATTTTACAATTATGGTACAATTTTAAGAAGATTCGGATTTAGAACAAAAACCAAACAACATTTTTGACTTCACATAAAATTGGATAAAAAGTGGTTGGAATCATCGCGCGTCGTGGAAAACGTTGCTTTATTTTATAATGCATTTTGTGATCCAGTGCCAGAAATTGAAAAACATTGAGATCATATTAAAGGTGGGTATCCATTCCATGTTCCTATCCTTTCTCAAATATTTCCCAATCACAAAACTGAATGAAATTCGTTATTCATTTACAGTCCGCCTTTTCGTTAACAGTTGGTTTGTGGCATGTAGAGCGAATGGATAGCGAAAGAACGGCTGAAAATATTTACGTTGCGAATATTGATGGATGCAAAAAACGAGGAAGACCGAGAAATATACCGTTCTATCCTTTCTATCTATCCTTACGGGAAAACGGCGCAATGGTTAGTGGCTGTTGAAGAAAATTTTCTCAATGCGTACTTAATACTTTAAATTAAACAAACGAGGGTAAAATAACAAAGCCACACCTTTTTGTACGGCGATACATATTATTATGTAATATTCGTACATAACATTTCCCTTATTAAAATCGTTTTTCTTCGCCACTATCTTGTTACGCAAAGATTGGGATTACACAAACGTGACTTTCTCACTATTCATTTGCATACTGAGAGAACTTATAATTATATATTACAAAACGAGACAGAAATTATGACTTATGTCTGATCTACTTTGGGCCAGTTGTAAGCAAAGAATACAGCAACAAATAATAACCAGGTATTCCTCTAGCGTAAATTATCATATTCCAATAATATGATGTGTATGGCTTATATATGGTTTACCTCTTCGTTCTCATTCTCAAGGCACTCTCTTAATCTCCATAAACAATTCCTTTTTCTTCTCTAACTCATATAGTGTCCATGCGGCTCGACTGTGGAACTACATTATCTCTGTTTAAATCACGTCTGAAGAAACATCTCCTTTCTCTTCCTTAATCTCTCTTCCTTTCCTTTTTCCTCTTTTCGCTTTTTTCATTTTCCCCATTGAATAATAGTTTTGATTTAAGGTAATTTATAAACAAATACGTTTATTTCTATTTTTATATATTTTTAACTTTTTAATCTTTGTTTTTCTATTGAATATGTTCTGTAACTTGAATTATAAAAATAAAACTTTTATTTAATCGGTTGGTTGGAAGAAATTGCCATTTGGCAATAAGCCCGCCAATGTACAAAAAGTTAAATAAATAAAAAATAAATTAATAAATATATGGATCACCTGATATTTTAAATTGAACTTTGGGAAGAGTCTATTTAATTTTGCATTAAAATCAAAAGTTATTGCTATAATTTTCGGTCAATATTTGGCTAGTAAAAAAACGAAATTAGAAAACACAAAATACAAACGAAAATAAAATAAATATAATTCAGTCAGAATCTACCCGCAACAATAGAGGTTTTAATTCTTTAACTTTACGAAAACTGATTTATTGTTTTTGTAAAACATTTTTTAACTTAGTACTTTTATCTCTCATTAAATACATTTTTATTATTTTCTTTTTAACCTTTTTTTAAATACTTTTATTGAGTTTTCAAGGTAACTTTACTTAAATAATTCCCTAGTCTGAGCGGAAGAAGGAATACATGTATGCGTGTTTAAAGATTTTTTTTACCAGTTGCATTAAACAACAATATTTTGCTTTTGTCCAAATGTTTACAGACACGCACTGGATTTCACCCCGTCGACCGTTATGAATATTAACATATTACAATAGAGATGGAAAACATTTTAGAGAAGTGAACATGGAAGTTTACGAATTTAGAGGGCTTATGACATATCATTGGTGGATTTAAGTGACAATTTTACATCAAACAGTTCTCCATTTCTGTTCTACTAATGTAAATGTTAAAAACTCCCTAGGGGGGAAAGACAGTTTTTGTGTGCAAACATTTGATCAAACTCAAAATATTGTTCATATTATTATTTATTTTATTTTTTCTATAATTTGTTAATTTTTACATAACTTACAATATTCAACAATAAAAATAATGTGTTACCCGTGCCAAGAAATTTTTTTAATGAAACTTTTGCTTCTCATTACTCACCCAAATATTTCGATTTTGAGGGCATTTTCAACGCGTTGTAAATAATTCACTATTAGACCTCGGACCTCTAATCTGTGAATTAAAAACACTAGCCCCGGGACCACAATCCGATTTTTACAACCCGACACAACAAAATATTGTTTTACAGGTGAGAATACATTATGTACATAGAAAACATAATGTTATAGAGATATATTTACAAATGTTTACAACAGTTTAAAACACAAAGCATATTTATCTCTGTTTATCTATACTTTATTAAACATACGAAAATAAAACATTAACTTTACAATTGTGGGTCTGGTATTTCAAAATCAATTTGGCCAAATAACACAATCCATTTTATAGATAGTGTTTTTCTGGGTTATTATGCCGTGTTTGTGGGCTTTGTATTGCCGACGTTTCGGAGCACATTGCAGTGTCCATCTTCAGGGCTGAATGTGAAAATGGGCTGAAAGATGGACACTGCAATGTGCTCCGAAACGTCGGCAATACAAAGCCCACAAACACGGCATAATAACCCAGAAAAACACTATCTATATTCTGAAGGCCGTGAAAACCTACGAACCTTGATTACAATCCATTTTACTTCTGACTACCTTCACTATCCTTTTTTATAGCCTTTTTTATACATCTTCTTCTTACTCGTGTTATTTTAATGCATTTTAATTATTTTATCATTTTTGTTTTGATACAAATTGAACGAGAAAGTAGATTGGTCCAATATTACAATATTCTGCAAAATACTTTCTGGGTGGAAAAATAACTTGTCGGATAAGCCTTGTAAGTTTTTCGCTATATAGCAGTGGCGAGCCGTGATTTATTTTATTGGTAATCTACAAAAAATATATGTATAGTACTTTTACAATTATAATGGAATTTTCTGTGGTTCTATGAAAATCAATTAAAACATTTATTATTATTAACCACGCGATATAAGTAGCTTTATTCTACACTATCCAATACTTGTACAAAAGTTGCTTAACAACAACCATAATGACATGACAGCAGTAACTGTCAAGATTCGTTCTTTCTGGCTACGATGCGATCCCACTTGCTATTTAATGATGCTCACACTTAAACACACCTGAATACTTGATCCCACACAAATACACACAAACACACCTCTACATTTACTCTCATACACATAAACATACCCCCGTATCTTGTTTATGTTATTATATCATTGTCGACTGTTTGTTTCTGTAAAATTAATAAATAATGACAAAAACGGTCACTGCAAACGCCACATGTCCTATGTGATACATGATATGTCAACGGTGTGCTATCAAAGAAAAATAGTTCTTCTGAAATGATGTTTGTAATACTAGTTTCCAAATAGAAAATCTTCAAATAATATTTGTAATCTGCAAGGTTGTTTTAGTACTAAAATAGCTGACTTGGGTTAAAGATGTAAAATATAGTGTACTTGTTTGTATGGAGAAATAAGCTGAGGTAATCGGCTAGTTTGGGCGCTGGATGCACTTCATAGGTATTTTATATTTTAGAAATAAACGGGGGTGGTTATCTTCTATATGGGGGTGGTATATATAAAAAAATATATATTTGAATAGTTGTTCCCGATGGATTTGATAACTACCGGACCAATTTACGTGCGGTTTTCAGATAAATGTACATCTTTGCCACGAGAAAGTTTATGGCTACAAAAAAGTTAAGAGCGTAAATGTTTTTTTTATCCATCACCAGGGTTGCATGCGGATACAAAAAAAATGGATGGAGGTTATTTTTTGCGTATAAAAAAAGCTGGTTTTTAAATGTTTACAACCAACATTTGTTTTTTTATGGATCCCAGTCAGATTATTTCATTGAATTCCTTATAATTTCTATTTTTTTATTTCTTTTTACTGGATTTTTTATCATACTTAAAGATTATCAACTGACATTCTATACATTTTTGTAAAAAAAATAACATTCGATATATTTTTGAAAATCGCATTCCTGACTAGGTGCATCCCTGAGAAGAGTTTGACATTTGCTAAAGAAATTTTTTATTTGAAAAAAATATATATATTTTATGTTTTGGAATTCGAACATTAACAAGTACTTAGGTACCTACTGAAATGGAATATTTGAATACCTATCATTTTTAGATTTGAAACTCAATCATAAAGAAGTACCTACTTACCAATGAAAAGTTACAACATCTTTTTACGTTTATCCGAACGGTTTTTACTCAAGATTTTTTAGTTTTAGAAGTTTTGTAAGTATACTTAATTATGTTTAACCTTAAAATGAAATGCCCGACTTTTCTTCATACAAACTTATTCACGTATTTTCTCTCTGAATTATGGCATTAGAAATATGTTTTTTTTTTAATAACATTTTTTTTTTTTTTTAACATTTTAACATTTTTTTTGCACCACAACAGGCCAGGAGGCCTAATTACAGTGGTGAATTACATCACAGAGCACCCAGGCTTGAGAAAAATCACACTTTTAATTTTTGTGTTCTCACCGGGAATCGAACCCGGAACCTTCCGTGCGTGAGTCAAGCGTCTTGACCACTACACCACGGAGGCCGCCGACAACAACAACAACAAACTATTACGCCGTTTCCCCACATCACTCTATCTTTGTATCCGTTGTTCCGACTTTTACCATGTATTTGTTGGATTTCGATATGCCATGTCTTTCTCGGTCGTCCTCTATTTCTGCACTCATGAACATTCGCAATGTAAATATTTTTAGTCGTTATTTCGTTCCATTCGCTCTTAATGTCCAAACCAGCGTAGAGCTCTTTTTTACACATTATAGATATTGACCATTGGCGTGTCCCTATATTATTTCGTTTTTTGAAAAATTGTTTACTATGGGAACTAGAAGCATCAAAACTCATAAAGAGCACAGTTTTATCTGCTGCCTTCGGGCGCACGGCGCACAGTATCCAAATAAAAATATTTTTGAAAAACGTAAAACATACCGACACAGAAAATGAAAAGTAACGAAATCTGTTCAGTTTTGAGGTGCGGAAAACGGTACAGCGAAACGTCGATTTTGTCTATTTTAACAAAAGGTCTGACACGCAGTTGTCTTTTTCGCACAGTATCGGGGAGGCATCTGCAAGACAGTGAAAGGAAAACAATGTTGGAACACCTATTTATCAAAATTCTCTGTCGTCACAATTTATCTAAACCGAAAGACAAAAATAATAATGTATACGTACATATCTAATTTGGACTAAATACAAAAATTTATATCAAACTTTCGATTGTGTTCGACCACATTGTAAATACCATATTTTTATCAGATCTGTAAAAGACATTTTAAATTTATCTCCCGCTTGACTTTTAACTTTTAACTTTTAATTTGATTTTAATTTTATCTTTCAAATTTAACTTTTTAATTTTAATTCCTAATTTTAACTTTTAACTTTATTTTAATTTAAACTTTTCATTTTAACTTTAACTTTTACTTTTGATTTTAATTCTTAATTTTAACTTTTAATTTAAACTTTTAACTTAATTTTAATTTAAACTTTTCATTTTAACTTTAACTTTTACTTTTGATTTTAATTCTTAATTTTAACTTTTAATTTAAACTTTTAACTTAATTTTAATTTAAACTTTTCATTTTAACTTTAACTTTAACTTTTGATTTTAATTTTAATATTTGATTTCAACTCTTAATTTATACTTACTTACATCTACACCTGCATATAATAATTTATTGCTGGTTGTGACTTTTTACAAATAAATTTACATGTTCATTGAAGCGGAGAGAGAGGGAGGAAAGTAGAGTAGCTACACAATGTCTTCTCCTTTTTATGTACTTTTTATGTAAAAAATTTATTTTTACTTTTTTAGAATTCAATTATTTTTCCCCTCTCCTCCTGCATTCATAATAAATTAGTGTGAAATCTGTTGTTGGTCTTAATTTTTTTGAATTGTTCATTTATACCTTGTTAAAGACTGTATGATTTCAATAATAAATAAAGAAATAAATAATATTTTTAGCGAGAACCCAAATCTAGCAATAGCAAAGCATTGTCAGGTTCAGCTCGTATTTACTTAGAATAGGTCCATGTAGTTTTTTTTTTTCAAACTGAACGGTTTGGGTAGGTGGGAAGAAATTGCCCTAAGAAATAGCCCGGCTTTATATGTTTATAAATTGTAAATGTCTATAAAATATCTAATAAATAAATGTCCCTTACAGTATTTACATACATTTAATAACGTCAAATTACATAATAATTTTTTAAATTTCAAAACTTCAGCGTCTTTTGTACAAGTCACCAAAAGATATGTTTCGTAATCATGCAATTAATTTTATTTTATTTTATTTGGGATTTTTACAGCTATTACAAAAACAAAATAAGAAGAAAAATATTAACAATACTAGAGCCAATTAAAAAAATCCACTGTAAATCTAATGACACATATATAAGAAAAGAGTTTACGTAATTGTAAGTGTGTGACGTTTGTATTCATATGTAGGTGAATGTGTGTATGCCTGAATGAATGAGGGAGAGGGTACATGTGCGTGTGGGAATGAATGAGGGAGAGGGTGCGTGTGTGTGGGTGCGTAAGTATAAAAAATAATTGTTTAAAACTTGTAATTATACTAAAAATGGTACAAGAAAGAGCTTGGTAAAAAGTTTGAAACCTTTTTGTTAAAATTTAATTCAAATCAAGAAATGTTATAAATTGTATTTTTTAAAAGTATGTGAAATTTCATAACCGTATTCTGAAAAAAGGCATTTTATTTTTTAAATTTAACTGAAACACACTGAATGAATAATGTGCGATAAGTCCCATACAATACGAGTACGGTAAGTAACCACAAAATGCAGTAAATACGAAATAATGTCAACAATAAAATAAGGTGATATAAAATAAGGTAATAAAATAATGTAAGGTTTGACAGTACGTTTGACAATATTTACACCGCTTTATCAATGTTATTAACGATTAGAACTGCATTTAACAAACACCCGTACTGTGTTTTGATTCTACTTCACATACAACTTAATTCTTCAGTCCTGTTAGAGTAACGGTTAGTCAAAATACTTGATACATTTTTTTTCAATACCAAAATGTTTTTTTTAATAGCGGATTTGAAAGAGAAAAGATACGATTACGACTTTTTTTTAAATTGGAGCTTTATTCTTCTGAATAAGTGGCAGCGCGCACGGAAGACTGTTTCATATTATTTTCCTCGCTAATTTCCCCAAAAAGCTTTAATGGCCTCCTAATAAATTATATCTGACATTACAGAATTACGTAGGGCTCACAAGAAACGCAACATAACCTCATTTTCGTTAGCGGCATTACGCGGAATAATAATGAAAACATTATTATTTACAAGTCCACGAAGACTACTTCGTAAGTAAACGCATTATCTCGGATAAAAAGAAGTTTATAAAAAACGTTGAAATAAAATTACCATTATTTTCTTGTGCACTTAAGTACTTACTCGCTCGAGACTATTAATTCATATTATAAAATATTAATTTTAATCTGTTGAGGCTCTTATTATTTGCTTTTCATTGAATGAGTAAGCTTTCCTTCGAAAGGTTCGAAAAGGTTCTTTATGCTTAGGACTACAGTAAATACAAAACAAAACATCAGAAATGATTGATTTATTCACATGTAATGGTTAAAAGCCCTGCAAGTGCCCAGAATTCGATATTCCTTTCTCCAGGGAATTTTATCGCCTTTGTCGAGATATTTGTTTCATATATTTTATATATGCATGTGTGTAAAAAACATCATTGAAAAAAGAGTGATTTTGTAAGATTTTTATTTTATCGTCAATTGGTAGAAAGACACCTAGGCAATTTCAAATGGATTAAAAATTGCACATAATATAAACATTTTTTCAAAAAAACTTTTTTTTGTAACTTTTTTTTTTTCATCAATGATGCTTGATATTGATTGCTTTGGTAAAAAACAATTTACACAAAAACCGTTTTCATGTGTTTTTTTTCAAACGTTTATTTTTCCATTTCAATTTTAATTTATTTACTAGTATAAATGAGGGCATTGGAAGCAAAAATAGCAAACTCCCGTTTTGGTGTTTTCGAGAAAAAAAATAAAAACTGCTACACAAATGCCTAAGAATCTTCATGTATAAAATGTTATTTTCACTGAACCTTAAAATACTAATAAATTAGCTTTAATAGAAACGCGAATCCAAAAAACGTTCTTAATATTTGTATGGCACGGCCGTTTTGAAAATTTAAAGCTCAAGCCTGTCATAGGTCGAAAATGGCTGATAGATATTGATATGTTTGCTTCCAAACACTATTTTCAAACCATCAGAAGTATGATTTTAAACTACAATTTGCTACTCAACTTATGATTTTTATAAAAAAAAGTTTATAAACTACCGAAAGACATCATAACCAAAAAAAGTATTTTTTTGTAGGTTGCTATCTTTGCTTCTAATGCCCTCAAATATTCGTCACAAAGTATTACATCTTAATTCAAACATTTATATATTTTTTTAAATTTATTAAAATTAGATATATGGAGATATTAGAAGCAAACTTATAAATCTTCATTGAAGGAGTTACTGAGATATTTGCAAAACACTTTGAAAAAAGAATTGTAAGATTTCTAATTATGCGTCACCAACTCAATGGAGAATGCTTAGTTTGTGGTGTCAAATAGTATGATTGAAATCGGTTTTTGCAAGATTTAGAGACAATTTTAAATTACGCTATTCTATAGCTTAAGGTCGGTAGGTTTTTATGTTTAGTTTATTTTGGCATCAATAACTAATTTTCCGTTTTTGGTGGAGATTTCTAAGTTTGCTTATTTCCTCGGATATAATAAAAACACATGGGTGCTTATATGATATATCTTCAGGAAATGTTTAAAAAGCAAGAGAATCTTGCATCAAAAAACTTCCTCGGAAACAAAAAAATATCAGCATCTAAAGTAACATTGATAGAGAGAGATAGAATATATGGGTATTGGAGCAAAAATTGATAACTTCTCAGTAAGCTGCTTGTCGTATGCTGATGATGCAGTTCTGTTAGCAAGCAGCAAGGATGATTTGCAGCAAATAGTCTCTAGAATGTATGATGTATGCCTGGAGAGCGAATTGGCGATGAACGAAAGTAAGTCAAAAGTGATGGTATTTGAAAGGGATAGTGAAGTTACTGACTGCATAATAAATGTTAACAACGAATGTCTCGAGCAAGTAGAAAAATTTGTGTATCTGGGAAGCATGTTTTCAAGAGGTGGAAGAGAAAAAAAAGATATTGAAAGAAGAGTGAATGCGGGCAACAAAATGAACGGACCACTAAGCACAGTAATTTCGAATAAAAATATGTCAATCGAAGCTAAACTGGCAGTGCACAACGGAGTTTTAGTCCACTTTAGAACACTCATGTATGGAAGTGAAACATGGAACTGGCAGGGGAAGGATGAAATCCGAGAGAACGCGGTTGAAATGCGATCTCTTCGACGAATGTGTGGGAAATCAATGTATGACAGGGTTACGAATAATGAAATCAGGCGAGAGTGTAAATCTGAGTCAACTATAATTGATAAGATTAAGAAAGAGTCTCTGAGATGGTTTGGTCACATATAACGAATGGACGACGAAAGAATGCTAAAACAAGTATATATGGTGAAAATGAACGGCAACGTGAGACGAGGACGACCAAGGAAGACGTGGCATGATCAGATAAACCAAAATCTAAAGTCTGGTCATGTCAAAAGCAGACAGAACTGAAGGGCATGTATGACAAGATGTATAAATGTAGAAGAAGGTAGGAATGTATGCCAAGAGAGACGTGTGTGGCGGTTCATTCTATCTGCCCACCTCTACGGGGAAATAGCGTGATGGTAGTAGTAGTAGTAGTAAAGTAACATTGTTCAACATAGAGGTAGCCTTTCCAACAGACATAACCGTTAGCAGGTTTGTCCTGTATATTGGAGTGATAAAGAGTTAATGTTGACGATGTTCAAAGTAAAATTATCCGGAACATAAAAACTAATACCCTATATTTTTTTAACAAAAAACTCTTGTACTACTTGAGGGGTGTTTATACACATGAACATGGTCATAATGGTGAATTTTTAAAACAAATTATTTTATGGCCATTTTTTTTCTTTGCAGTCATTTTGGTGGTGATCTCCCTTCTTCCTTTGGCTTTCTCGGAAGATGACAAGAAATGGGTGTGGAGCGAGAATCGTAGGTCTTCTGACTCTGCGTCCAGCCATTCGAACAGCATACCTCTACCGTCTGTCAACTCTATCAAAATCAAACTTGCAGACCAGCTAGACAACCAACCCAGCAAATACACACAGCAGCAACTTCAAGGAGATGCACCAAGGTATTCGAAAGATTATGTAATATAAGCCAATCGAAGTTTTTGCCTAAAAATTACAAGAGCCATCGGCGAAAACGAAAGTTTCTTTTCTTTCTGATAATAAAGTTATTTTACTCAAAACAATATCCGCGCTCTTGAATGGATATGAACCTATTATTTTTGCTTTAATTAATTTTCTTTTTTTTGCGAATTTATTAACCAAAAACATCTTTAGATTTTTCATAATCAAAAACTTTTAGGATTCTTTTACAATTTCTATGATTTTAGAAGAAGTTTGGTCTTCAGTTTCCCCTCCGAGAGCTGAAATGGTCACTGAATTATAAATTAGTTAATTTAAATTTTGTATAAAGCCGTGTGTATATATTATGTGGTGTTTAGATAATTTCACATTTCTTTATTTTTCATGACATTATTTTGTTTTTAGCATGGTTTATTAGTTATACTTTTTGTTTATATTAGTAATTATCTGCATGTTTAATATTAAGGTCAAACCACAGTCCTGCGCGATAAAATTTTGTATGCAGTGCCGCGCAGTGTAGCGAAACTGTAATGCGGTTTTTTAAAAATCCAAACCAGTAAAAATAATATTTCTTGTTGCCGCGAAGCGCCGCACAGTGATGTTTTAGTGCTGTTTGGCCTTAAGAGTTTTTATCATCTTGTGTATTAAGTTTGCATGTTTCATTTCGAAATATTCACATTTAGAATATTTGTACACCTCTGTTTTTCAAATTATTTTTTAAGGTGCCTAGTATTGAAAAGGGCTTTATCAGTTATTGAAGTCATAATTTTCAAAAACTGTTTCTGCATTTACAATACTCGGTAACTTATTTTTATATATTTCAAAGTATCTTTTTTTTTTTTTTTGCGTGTGTGTTGTAGTTGTAACTAATTCTTAATCTTTAATTTCTATAGTTCCCTTTTGTATATGACACTCATTGTAGTGTAGAACTAACACACCCATCTCCCCATCACTTCTAGTTCTGATGATTCCTATGACACATACGATGGTGGTCCATTTGATGGTGATTTCAGACCTCCACCTCCAGACTATAGCAGGCCTTACAACCCTGCTGCTAACATTTACCCTCCCGTCGGAGGAAACAATTACCACGGTGAAGATGATAGATACCCAGTGGATAACCAGAGGTATCCAGAAGGAGGAAATAGATATCCAAGCGGAGGAAGATATCCAGTGGATAATCATAGATATCCGAATGACAGGTATCCGAGTAATAACGACAGGTATCCCGGAGCCGGATACCCGAGTCAAGGAGGATACCCTGATGATAAATACCCAATAAGAAAACCAGTTCACGAATATCCGGAGGGTGGATATCCTAGCGGAAACCGTTACCCTGGAAATGGCAATAGTAACCGATATCCCAATAGATACCCGAACGGTGTCGACAGATTCCAAGGTGGTTATCCTAGTGACGGGAACAGGTACCCTGGAGGAACACGGTATCCTCCCCAGGGAGCAGGTGGTTTCCTTGATTTCGATGGGGATCGTGATGGATTCTACCCTGACAACTTTTCTCCTAATTATCCTTACAGGTAATTTGTGCATGAGCACTTTTCTTTATCTATTTTTCTTATCTTTA
Organism: Micrasema longulum; assembly: GCF_059751315.1. Lineage (NCBI taxonomy): Eukaryota > Metazoa > Arthropoda > Insecta > Trichoptera > Brachycentridae > Micrasema > Micrasema longulum. Next base: position 34,032 of record NW_028279956.1, on the reverse strand, counting down.
ATTTTTTTTCTCGGTTATCTTTTGTAAAAATATTTCCATTAGAATTGATTTTGACAAGATTTTGACTGCTGTTTTGCTTGCATTATTTTGTTGTATAAATTTTTCTTCCACAAATTCTTCATTTTTTTGACATTACATACCGCGGGGGTACTTGGTTTTCTTCAAAAATACTTTTCAAATCTTTCTATCTCGGTTTTTTCTGACTTTTGGTAAATAAATGGTTAAAGTTTATATAGTTTTATGTCACAAAAAATTTATTAATTTTTCGATGTACTCGGGTCATGTATCTTTATTTTCAATTGTTTCACGATAATAAGTGCTTCGTTAAAGATTTACGAACTGAAATCTTTATTGGCGCGGTTGAGATTCATCTGGCTGAATAATTTCACCTACTAGGCAAAGCCTTAAAAATCTTTTCAATTTTCAGACTTCCTCTTGGAGCAGTTGGTTTGAAAAACGTTTTGAGGTTGACAATTTTTTGTAGACAAAGGCTGGGTTTTGTTCCCTAGGGAGGTATAAAGATATTTATTTTACAATAGAGAACATAAAGGAGAAGAAAATAAGTCTATGCATGACAGTCACCAGCTGATGACAGTTCATAAGCTTTGTCAGTGCCTTCCATATTCCTTTCCCTAAAATGTTAATGGTCTGGGTTGTAAAGTGTTGATCTTAATAACTCCCTAAATGAGTCGAATCCAGTGCATTTAAACAAAAAATTAGACGAACTCAAAATATTGTTAAATATTAAGGATGTATTTTCATAAGTAAGTTAATAATACGATTTAGGCATTTCAAAAGTATTTTTTTTGATATTGTGCAATTTAAAAAAATAGATTAATATGCATAAGATAAAAACAATTATTTTTTAATTTATGTCTGTTATAATAAATATAATGTAAGTTTTATGTTACTTTATTTTAAATCGGGTTGTAGTCCCGTGGCTATTCTTGCGGACTCACGGATCAGAGGTCCGAGGTTCGAACCCCACTCTACCCCAATTCGGTTTCCATTTTCTAATAGTTAGTTATTTACAACTTTTTGAAAATGGCTGTCAAAATTGAAGTATTTGCGTAAATTATAAGAACGCTAATATTTCTTTTTTATTTGAAAAAAAAAAAACTTTTGGACGGCAGATTTTACCTTTTGGAATTTAAACCTAACTTTGCTTCATTGATTTTCATAAAAGACTAAGTATGAAAATAGTCTGAAGAAGATGAATTGAACAATAGAACTGTGACGGGAAATTTTATTTTTGTGTTTTTTTAAAAAAATACAGGCCTTTTAAATAAAAAAAAATACGTGTAATTTTTATTTAATTCTGAGTAAAATTATGCATTTAATAATTGTTTTAAAAAATACATTTTTGGTTGTAAATACTTCATTTTATTAGCAGATTTTTGGCTGAAATGAGCATAAATATTTTGATTTAAACATACCGTAGAAATTTAAAACCGACATCCAAAACATATTTTTTGTTTAAAATTGCCAAATTGTATATATTTTTTTATCTTTTAATGAGCCTTAATGAATATCACAATGCTTTTCTTTTTACAATGCCAACCAAAAAGAACAAACATAAATAGATGATTTACATAAAATAAATGCATCAACAATTTTAAGGACTGTTTTAATGTTTCATTAATTCAAAGTGATCTGATTTTAAACAAATTATTAAAAAAGGAACAAAGTTAATATTTAATTATAGCAAAACGTAGTTATATACACCTTTACATAAACTTAAACAAATAAAATGTTTAATTTAATCTCCCTTCCTTTAGGATGAAAGTAATACGGGGTATTGAGTTATCGAGTACTCTGAATCAATAATTGGTACGCTTATATTGAACGTAAATTACAAAACAAGAGTATTATTACAAAATATCATCGAGTAACAGGATTATATGAGCTACTGAAGCGGAATGTAAACTAAAAGAGATTAAATTAATTTGTTTATCATACTTAGTGATGCGAACTACCAATAATCATATTTCCTTTTTAAAAAATCATTTATAACTTCAACCAATTATTAACAATATTTTGAGTTTGTCCAAATTTTTGTGAATAAGGGCTGGATTTCACACCCTAGGGAGTTAGATAACAGACAGTAACCATTTTATAGGGAATGTGGAGGACTACGCATTTACAGAGTTTAGTACCTTACCTGGCTGTTTTAAGTGGCTGCTTTACATGATGTGTAACATTTACCATTCTGCCCATGTAAGATCATCTATAGTGTAGAAATGACAACATTTTAAGAGGATTTGCCGTAAGTGACAATTTTGAAGAATAGGTGTTTGGACATTGTCTCTCTGTCATCTCGCAGATGTCTCCCCGATACAGAGCGAAAAAGACAAATACACAACGCGACAGACTGATTTTGGCTAACAGAAATCGACCAAACTAACGTTTCGCTGTCCCGTTTTCACCACCTCAAAACTGAACTATTTCTTTTATTTTCAAAGAATAACACGGTATTTTATATGTATCAGTATTTGAACATTGTTTTTCTGTCTCTCTCGCAAACGCCTCCCCGATACTGTGCTGAAAAAAAAGGGAACTGAAAAACGCGTCGGACTGATTTCGTCTGATCGCTGTTTCGCAGTCCCGTTTTCCGCACCCCAAAACTGAACTAATTTCATTTGTTTTTATTAAGTCATAATATCAGAATTAAATTTTCTGTGTCGGTACCTTTTTTGTTTTTCAAAATTATTTATCACATTTTTGGATGGCCCTAGCTACCATAAGAAGCAATTTATCGTAAAATCAAAACAATAGAGACATGTCAGTGGTAAATAGCTCCTATATACCTTTGTGAATAATTTCAACGCTCATCAATTCACGATTCACCTCTTCGTTATAATTCTCAAAGCACTCTCCTAATACCCATCCACAATTCCTCTTTTTTCTCTAACTCGTATAGTGTCCATGCGAATCGACTGTGGAATTATCTCCCATCCACCACCAAAGATGTTACTACAGTATTTCTGTTTAAATCACGTCTAAAGAAACATCTCCTCTTTCTTCCTTAATCTCTCCTCCTTTCCTGTTTCCTCTATTACCCTTTTTCCAATTGAGTGATAGTATTGATTTGAGATAACTTATACACAAATACCTTTTTTTCTGATTTTATGTATTTGTAACTTTTGTTTATTTTCTATTGAATATGTTTTGTAACTTGAGTTATAAAAATAAAACATTTATTATATTGGTTGGTTGGGAGAAATTGCCATTTGGCAATAAGCCCGCCATTGTACAATTAACATTATGTACAAAAAGCAAAATAAAAAAAAATATTTATTGTGTGTAAAATAATAATTTAGCAAGTACTATAAACCAGGGAGAAAATACGGAACTACGTTGTACGAACAAAAGTAAGTAGTAGGTTTTTGGCGTTAATATTGTTGTGCTTTATTTATTTATAAAGGTGCTAAAATTGCTTTGTTTATTTGTTGTTCTCAATATGTGTTATTTTTTAAATGTTTTTATTATTTACGCCCCGAATTGAGTTTTTGTAACTCCTGGGAATGTAATTCAACGTATCATACTTGTAAAATACTTTGTGTTATTTGATTTATAAATAAATAATTAAAAAAGCCCGCGTTTCCTGTTGAGAAAATATTTCATGCCAACCATGCCGGGTATTAAACTCGAAACATCTCGCATGGTAGACAAACGCGCTCACCATTTAGACCACGAGGTAGACACTATATTTTTTTTCAGGGTGTTTTTCTAAGTGGTATATTTTTATTAAATATAAATAACAGCTTACATGTCCGAATGTTATAAAATTGAGGATTTAGTGATCATACGTTCTCATCCCTAATCATCAATAGTGTGGGTAGAGTGGTGAGAGGGTGTGTTTTACTGACGTCAGCATTTCACATAATTGAGGCGATTGTTCGACGGCTCCATTGTTTTATCGGCGCCCATCCGAGTCGGGAGATCTCGCGCGAAAATTTACCCAGTCATTCGGGAGACGTTTATAACCGAAATAATAACGTTTCACTATGGTCAGCTGTTTTTGTAATTACACTGAATTGACATATTACGACAGAGATGAAGAACATTTAAAGAAGTTAATATAGAAGTCTAGGCATCTACAGGGATTATGACCTGCCATTGGCTGGTTTAAGTGGCCATTTTACACACTGTGTAACATTTACCATTCTGCCCATATTTGAGAACATCTGTATTCCTTCAATTCTTTCATCTGTTGATGTCTGTGAAGTTAAAGAGCTGTAACTTTTATTTATGCGGGTGAAATTCATCTAATTAAATTATTTCACCTGCATACTAGGCAACACCTGAAAATTTTCTTTTTTCAACTTCTATACTTCTTCATGGACCAGGTGGATTTATCAACAATATTTTGAGTTTGTCAAAATGTTTGTAGACAACGACTGAATTCATATTACAACAGAGATGAAGAACATTTTAGATAATGTAATATAGAAGTCTTGGCATCTACAGGGCTAATGACCTGCTATTGGCTGGTTTAAGTGGCCACTTTACACACTGTGTAACTTTCACCATTTTGCCCATATTTTAACATCTATATTCCTTCGATTCTTTCATCTGTTGATGTTTGTGAACTGAATTACGTGAATTCTATTATAAAACTGAGCTACGGTTGCGCTATACTGTGCAGTCTCGCAGATAAAATGTCTGAGGTTCGAACCACGCTTGACTGCAACCCGGGCCCCGAATACAAAAAGAAATTAACACAGTTTTATCAATTTTCTATGACCCATCCATAGTCGACTTCGTGGTGTAATAATCAGCGCATTTGCCTACCATTCAAGAGGTCTCGGGTTCGATTCCCCACATGGTTGAGATAAAATATTTATTTATGCTGTTTTTACACTAGAATATTTCAGAGCCCCTGGACTGGCTACTGAAACCTAAGACTGATCATCTTACCTTCATTTTACAAAAAAGGTCGAAGTACGCTGTGATTTGTGTACCAATGCAGTACGATGATTTTATTTATTATGATTTACAAACAATACACACGCCATTGGTATAATAATCACAATTTGTTATGTTTATACATTGTTCAACAATAAGAAAGTTCTTTGGTTTTTTGATTTGTTAATAGACTATTAAACTAAGACAACATTTTTTTTTTCAATTTTTATATATTGTATTATCAGCGCTACGATTTTTTAAAGTTTTGTATTTCTGAAATAACTGCGCGTGTGACGTCAGAGGTTCATTTCCGCTTATTATGAAAGTTATGACAATATCTTATAACAAATTATTTTACCTAACTTACATAAGGGACTATTTGATTGTTTAAGTAACATTACTGTTCTCTCGTTATTATTTCATGTATCGTTAAATATATCAATATCATTATTACTTTCTCCATAAATAAGTTATCTTAGCTTACGTGATAATCCGTTAAAGTGCACCATATTATCATTGGAGGTTGGAAGTAAAATGTAGGGTAGGATCTCAATCGCCGAATAGAGACATTCAGGGGTACATTCTCTAAACAAAATTTAGAATCAAAAGTACAATTAATTATATTATAAAGATACATAAAGTCTAAAATCTGTCTCCATAATTCTAACTTATCTAGAACAAAATGTTCTAGGCGATGTTCATAAAACTGAAAGGTTATGTCCAGGTTACATTTAAATGTTAGCTGACGAAGAAGTTTTTTTGCACAGATTCAATTAAATTGGTCATCAATAGACTTCACTCTCTAGGCAATAAGTACCAGGACATTGGTGACTCATTTCACATGAAATTTAGTACATATAGAACGGCTCTTCTTCTTTATTTCACTGGTAATAGTTCTAGGTAACTATTTGTTACTATTGTTAAAAAATTGTTTTGAACTTCTTTATTAGTTTTTTTTTTCTTTTTTCGTTTCTTTTCTTGGATTAATTTATGAGTAAAAAATATTTCTCTTTATCATTTTTTTTAAAATCATTATATATTTATATACATAAACATATACTATTTACCTAAATATTAGTTTTCAATAATAATACATTTTTTTTTTTTTTTTAATGTTATTCAAAATTGTTTCCGCATTTTTTTTTTTAACTGGTTCAAAGTATTTCTAATACCAAATTATCTTTTTTTATCGATAATTCTATAACTGGTAATATTTTATTCTTTTATATAGTTTATATTTCTTAGACTTTCTTAATTAATAATATTGTTTTAAATGCTCTGTATTACTTATGCTTACATGTATGTATATTTAATTGTATTTGTAACTAATATGTAAAAGGCACTAAGTGCCGTTTATTTCAATTAAATAAAAATAAAATAAAATTCATTTGAGTTATGTAATGCAGTGACCAGACAACACATCCGAATTCCAAATTACTACGAACGAATAAATTCTTTAATGAAATTATCGATGATACATATTTTAAAAGGTTCGCATATTCTGTTTTTAAATCCTTACATCGTTTGGGCTTTTTATTTGATTTTATTAAAATGAGTGGAAAATGTAAAGCTTGAATTAAGAGTTATTCCTAGATCTCGAATCACGTTAACTGATCAATGATTATATTATTAATACTGTAAATTGTTAATATTTTCCTTGTTAACGTAATCTTGTAACATTTTTGTACATTTTATTTTATTTTATAAATTTAATTTTACAATTCGCCCAAGGGGCATTAACAAAAAAATAAACAGGTAAGTACAAACATAGTAAGTAATATTTGAAAAATAAACAACACTTATTTTAGTATACATGTAGAAACAAAAAAGCATGCTGCATTGCGAAATAAAAAGTGAAACTTTGCATAATAAAAAATAAAAAATATGGATATTAGAAAAATGTTAGAATTAAAAAGCAAATTGTTAACAACTTGTAAAGAATTTAAACAAAAAAATGGTATTAACAAAATAATGTTGAAAACAAATAATAAAAATAAGTTTACAGTAAGTATGTAAATGATAATAATATAAAATACGGTACACAAAAATTTTTGATAAATTAATTTTAGAAAGAGATAAGATAATAATAATACACATTAAAAACAAAAAAATTAAATTATTGAAGTTTTTTTTTCCATTATATGAATAATGATTTGAAACTGCCATTGTATTTTAGCTGAGGTACTCTTGGTACACCCCTCAGGAAATAGCTGATTTTTTTCACATTCATTCTCGGGGAGTCGAATGTTTTGTTCAAGAATATGGATGTATGTTTTTTTTTCGAAACACGTTAATCTACAGGTTACCGACAAAAATACTCTTACTTTCGATTTTTTTTACAATTTAAAAAAATAAATTATTTATAAATCATATAACACAAAGTATCTTACAAGTATAATACGTTGAATTATATTCCTAGGAGTTACAACAACTCAATTTGGGACATAAATAATATTAGCATTTAGAAAATAACACATATTGATAACAACAAAGAAACAAAGTAAGTTTAGCACCTTTAAAACTAAATATACAACAACAATATATATGCCTAAAACCTTTTCTTACACAAGCAGAACAAATATATGTAAAAAAACGCTTTTAAGAAAAAAAAGTAGTGAATCTACTAAGGGAGATAGGGTCATTAACATCACACGCCATGCAGATGATGCTGCCATAGTGATGATGAGAACATATCCATCTCAGTTAGTAAACATCTGGATGCCTAAGAAATGTTGTATAGTACAATGAACACATGATTATTAGAAACAAAATTCGGACCAAAGAAATCATGGTGTATATAACCGAGGCGAGGATAGATGGAAAGAAAATAAAAAATACAAAAAATCAAGTAGAAAAACTAAATAGAAAAACCAAATAACTGCTCAGAACGTCAGAGATGAAAGTACAAAAGGCAATCGCAGGGAAACCCAAAAGAGGCAGAATCTAGAGTCAAGAAGTTAGACGGATTTGCGATACCCATTGCATAGTAAATAGATTATGGAGAGATTACGTCAATAATTCCATTAATCGACCGCTCTAAAATCCCCTATACCATTGCTCGCGAAATCCCGGCCGTTTGCCGTCTGCCCGGAAGACCACCAAGGAGAGGGAAGAACAGCTGAAACTCAAAAGCTCAGGAGTTAGCTTTTAGCTGATATCAAATTAATCGATCTGAACCGAGAAGAAGAAAAAGATTAAACTTTCATTTGACTGCGGTTACGTTTATGTAATCTGTGTACTCAAATCTAGCTACAGCAATGCATTTCTGGGTTCAGCTAGCGCATTATTTATTATGCAAAATCATTGCATTTTACCTAGCTCAGTAATCACAATAAAGAGGCCGTAAAATATATGTTTTTCGGAGTTGAAAACTGTCGTTAATTTTCATGCGAGTAATTTCCTGTTCATTTAGTGACACGAAAACATTTCAGTGAACTGCTTACTTTGTTCACACCGGATATTGGAAAATATAAGCACCATTTTCGGAAACTGCGTAAACTAAAATATGTTCACACGCAACCTTTATTTAACATTTTGTACGAATATTTTATTTTCGGCCTCGTATATTTATGTCGGCCTCGAGGCGTAATGGTCAGCGCATTTGCCTACCATGCAAGACGTCTCGGGTTCTTTTTGATGGAAAGAAGAATATATTTTGCTTAAATTTAAAGCGGATGTGTTTAACACTTTATAAATTACATGTATATAATGTAAACAAATTACAACAGGAATAGAGAATACCTTAAATAGGGGAATATGGAAGTCTAGGCGTTTACAGGGCTTATGACCTGTCATTGGCTGGTTTAAGTAGCCACTTTACACACTGTGTAACATTCACCATTTTGCCTATGTTTGAACATTCATATTTCTTCAATTCTTCCATTTGTTGATTTTAGTGAAGTTAAAGGGCTGAAACCGTTATTTTTGTGAAGAGATTCATCTGACTGAATTATTTTACATATTAGGCAATGCCTGAAAACAATTTTCCAATTTGTACACTTTTTCTTGATTTATTTTTTATTTTTTTTGTTTATCTTAATGACTCCCGAGGGGGTGAAATACAGTATTTTGTCTACAAACATTTGGACAAACTCAAATATCGTAATTTTTATAATGTTTTTATTAAAGCTTACATCATAATATGTATTTGCATGTGTGCACTATTTCAAGTTTTAAAATAAATAAATAAAAATTGAACAGCTAGTACAGTAGGGACAAATAAAGTGCAAAGCATTCAATATTGGCCTTATGCTAGGTACTGTATAGTACTGTATATCTACATATCGCTAGCCTAAAGCAACAGTGAAATATTTCCGAAGAACCTATTCTCAGGTAATCGGACTTGGAGGTGTGCGAAGGGTCTAATGGAATTGATTTATTTAAAGTACTTTATTTTCACCTAGGTCAACTATCTAACTTCAATATTTTATTATTATAACTTATAATTTATTTAAAATATTAACATATCTGTATGTGTATCTCGAAATCGGAAATATCGGGTTTATCTCACTGTTGCTTTGGGCTAGCGATATATGGAATTGAAAAAGATATTATGATCAGTGCAAATAAATGCTAAAAATGGACGAAGATTTTCTGAAATCAATGTTATATTATGAAGGATGGGAAAAGAAGTTACCTTGTCTTATCCACAGATCTAAATGAGACGTGGAAAGATAACAAATCTGTGATTTTGGAAGAAACGAATTAATTTTCAAGAACTGCGTGAACAATGTATTGATCAGAATAGGTAGTGTATGCACTAATTTTATTCACTTTCATTTAATTTAATATACATAAAATAATACAGTTCACACTTATAACCGTGCAACGTTTTTTTTTAATGCAGAAAAACTCCGATTTCACAACTTTCAAACAAAAATTCGTTATAATTTAAAGAAAATAATTAATCCAAATTTATTGCAACAGAGAGAGAAAATGTTTTCGAGAAGGAATATGGGAGTCTAAGCATTTACAGTGCTTATGAACTGTCATTGGCTGGTTTACATGGCCACTTTACACACTGTGTAACATTCACCATTCTGCCTCATTTAAACATCCACATTTTCTCAACTCTTCCATCTGTTGACTTTTGTGAAGTAAAAGAGCTGAGACCTTTATCATGTGAGTGAGATTCATCCATCTGAACCGATTCACCTGCTAGGCAACGCTTGATCAAATAAATAATTATTATTTAGTAATCAAAACAGGCTACGGTCCCGTGGCTAGTATTTTCGACTAATGGGTCGGAGGTCCGAGGTTCGAATCCCAATCTAGTTGAAATTGATTCCAATTTTTACATTTTTTGTAAGGTGTGATCCTTTAAAAATCTAAGCCGCGGAAAGAAATGTGCTTATTTATTTCAGACAAGTAATAAGTTTTTTCTATGTTAAAAATTATATAGCATATTTTTAATAATTATTTGTAACTCGTTTTAAAAAAAAAAACGTGCGGTTAAAACTCAAGAGCTTAAATTATTTTTTTTATTATTATCATAAAAAAGGATTCGGAACGTATTGAAATTATTTCTTGGATCACACTGTTCCACACAAACATAAATTATTTCAACAACGAGTGTATCCAAATGCTTGCAGACTGGCTGGATTTTCTCCCTAGGGAGTTGTTCATATTTTTAATTTACTGCAACAGAGAAGGAATTTTTTTTTGAGAAGGGAATATGGGAGTCTAGACATTTACAGGGTTTATGACCTGTCATTGGCTGGTTTAAGTGGCCACTTTACACACTGTGTAGCATTCACCTTTCTGCCTATGTTTGAACATACACATTTCCTCAACTCTTCCATCTGTTGACTTTTGTGAAGTAAAAGAGCTGAATGTCACACAGTGTGTAAAGTGGCCACTTAAACCAGCCAATGACAGGTCATTAGCACTGTAAATGCCTAGACTCACGTATTCCCTTCTCAAAAATATTTTCCTTCTCTGTTGCAATAAATTTTAACATAAATTATTTCACTTTATTCTACACAGCATTTTCTAGTCTACTTGAATTTTTCTTAAAGAGTTATCGATACGCTTTATTATATTTATGTCAGAATTGCAATCGTTTTTTACATTTGTTATACTGAGTTCCAAAGCGGTTCTAATTTATAAACATTTACAGATAGTGTTTTTCTGGGTTATTATGCCGTGTTTGTGGGCTTTGTATTGCCGACGTTTCGGAGCACATTGCAGTGTCCATGTGCTCCGAAACGTCGGCAATACAAAGCCCACAAACACGGCATAATAACCCAGAAAAACACTATCTGTATTCTGAAGGCCGTGAAAACCTACGAACCTTGATTATAAACATTTATTACATTTTTTGTGCGGGTAATATCACTTTTCAGAAATCTATCAAAAGTATATCGCATACAACTTCAAACTCGATTTTACGACTTGCCTCGTTACCTTATAGGCGTAACAATATATTTGTTATTCACGCGCTCCTATAGCTGGGGTGGCCAACTATCATACCCGAGGTCTACTTGTTAAAGTCCAGTGTACGTGCGATCAACCAATCATTTCTCTCCCCCTGCTCAGTAGTGGATAGGGCACTGCAGTGGTAATCAAATTACAGCGTATCTAATTTTTTTTTACAAAGAAGATAAGGTGATCAGTCATGGGCTTCAGTATCTAATTTAGAAACTTTGACATATTTATTTTCAGTTCACAAACAGTAAAAGATATCACAATATAAATTCAATTTATAAAATGAAAAATAACAACACCAAACATCTTTCACTAATTATATGTGAACACCAACAATCACAAAAGAAAAATTAAAAATTGTATATGGACCAAAGTTTAGTTTTCATTGTATGTTATTAAAGCAGTTTATTAGAATTTATGTAAGATTAATTTTAATAAAATTTTATTTAAGATAGATGCAATTTATGCAATCGAATATAATTTTACTAGATTGTTAATAAAGTCTCGTGATCGTAATAAGTTTTTTTTAATGTATATCAATAATTATAGTTATAATAGTCACAATAAAATAAAATAAATAAAAAAAAATGCGTACCCTTAATTTATTTTATCCGTTTTATTATTGTACATGTTAGTTGGGTGAGTATATATATTTAGGCTGTGTGAGGGTGTGTGTATATGGGTATAGATGTGTGAGTATTGTGTGTGTGTGAGAGTGTGTAGTAAATATATGTGGACTTATTGTTCAATGATTTTTTTAAAAATAACTGTTGTTTTTTTTTTCAAAAACCTTAATGAGGAAACCTATCAACAACCTTATCGATCGATGTGAAATTGTTGAGATTGTTAAGAACGCTCCGGCTTAACATTGCAATATTGCAATGTAAAATTAAATAATTTATTTGGACCATAACTCAAACCTTAGACCCCAAACAGTCAAAAACTACTTTCAAGGATACTGGTCATATTTCACACTAAGTACTTTATTTTTCAACTTGACACTTAAAATTACAATCAAGTTACGCATGCAATAAAAGTAATCGTCACCATTCCTTTTTTTGCACCCAGTGGTGCATAGGGCATCGGTACATTATTACATATGGGTATTGGTACATCAAACGTAGCGTATCGACGTTTACTACGTATAATATCATGATTTATTAAAAAATAATTTAATTCTGTATAATTTTTTATTTTTTTTAATGTTTGCATATTCATTTCACATATTTTTTCACATGAGCTTACAAAAAACAAAATGTGTTGTGGTTTTTGTAAAAATGCACATACGATATTTTACTTTAGAAAATACGTAAGCGCAAAACCGAATAAATGTCACGTCGATATTTTACTTGCAAAAACGTAAAGTAAAATATAATATGAATGACATGCAACATTTTACACCGAGGTTAATTTGAAAAAAATATTGTATGTGTAACAAACGATAATAATTGAATACTTACACGTGACGTTTATTTAAGAACTTAACGATAATATATATTACTGTTATGTATATTTTTTTTACAAATATGAAATATTATTTTTTTTAAAAGCGTATAAATATAATTTAATCTACTGGTTTATTACATCAAGCTTTTTGCTGTCTTTCATACAAATAAAAATATTAGTTATTACATGATGAACCTGTTAAATACATGGTTAGATAATTTATCTAGCGCCATTTTTGTGAAAATCACCTCGAGGGCGCTGTACAATAAATAGGTATCCCGAAGTCTTGCAGCTACAGAGCGTATGGACGATTAGGATTCTAGTTCCTTCTTTCCAATTATGATTTATTTCAATTTTAACATTTAGGAGCTAGGTTACAGCACATCTTGAAGCTACAAAATGCATGAACGATAAGTAGCTTCCATTTACATTTTGTTTTAATTAACAATAAAGTAAAGTGTTTGAATGATATTAAAATAAAAACATAAAAAAACTCATTTTTAAAAATAGGAGTTAGATTATAACAAGTCATGCAGCTACTGAGCGTATGGACTTTCGAAATTCTAGACCCCATTTACAAAATGTATGGTTTATTACATTTACATAAAAAAGCAAGATTACCAATCGTCCTGCAGCTACAAAGCGCATTGACGAGTGGAATTTTAGCAACTTAAATCTATATCAATATTTTTTTTTAAATTATCATTAATTGATAGATAATTTGTCAAGTGTTCATGCAAAAAAGTAAACAGTAAATAAATAAAGCACTGTTAAAACATTATAGCTAAAGAAATAAAGAAAGATATCCAATGGGTAGCTATTGTAAACTGTAGGTATTATATCCGGACATGTGGCCAAAAAGCTGCTCGCTTATTCTTGGAACTGCTATAACCGAGGGATGGTGCGTATTATTTCAATGACTTGGTGTCCATTTTGGTCTATTTTGTTTCGTCCTATGATAGTTACGCAACATTCCAGTTCAATTTTTTTTTTTTTTAGATTGTTATCTTTTTTTTCTTGGCCTTGTCACGATTGACATTCCTAATGGCGACGATTGACTACCGCTGTCCTATAAATATTCAAGCAGTTTTCCACAAGGGTTGTAAAGCGGAGACCTGAAGCTGAGGTCGTGTCGTTGTAGAATAAAAAACTTGTCTAAACTATTTCGATAACAACGTTTCTGTGGCATGGCTATTACTGAAGAAAAAGCACTAAAGTGTGAACTTTTCCAATATACGCTTTGTGTGACGCCCTTATTCAGTGAAACCGACTGAAATTATTACACCACGCCTCTGAAGAACTCCACATTAACTTGGACGCCATTTTAAAAAATATTCAAGAAAATAAAGCCAACAATATTCACGGAGACAGACCGCTGTACACGTGCGAACCGAGAGCCTGCTGCGTGATATTACGTGAATGGCTTATTTCACACCGTGGCAAAAATTTACAAGGCATAATAAAATAACATAAGGCAGAATAATATTTATTGTTTGTTAGGTTGTTTTTGATAATATGTCACATAATTCCTTTACGTGTCTCCTTCTCTCTCTCTAAATTCAAACTAGTTCTATTCGCACCAATATGAAGATTTCGAAAAACAAACTAATAGTAATTATTTGTCACCTGAATGAGGAAGTTTGGTGTTTTTTTATTATTTTTATTTGTTAATAGACTATGAAACTCAGCCAACTTTTTTCTATTTTTACTTTTATATAGTATTATCAGCGCTATGATTTATAAAAGTTTTGTATTTCTGAAATAACTCCGTGTGTGACGTCAGGTTCTTCTATGTCAGTTCTCCCGATTGGTTTGTTTACGGTAAACAAACCGGATATCCTTCACATCTCTCATATTATTGGTCAGTTTTTATAAACCAGTGACGTCGTTCAAAGTAGTGCGTTTTCATTAAAATATTTAATTTTTTTCGTACGTTTTCAAGAAACTTTGACGTACAATTTAATGCTCTTATTTTTACCGCGCGCAAGAAAACCTTTTTTGTATCCAATTTCCTGGAGGGCTGAAGTTTGAACTTGATACAAGTACATGTTTAATTTCTAATCAATTTTTGGTACAAAAACGCATAGCAAAATATAAAATATAATTAATAATTAACAAAAGTAAATTTACTGTGACAAAGAAAACGATCATATTAGTGCGGAGTTTTGCCGCTTAAAGCTAGGGTTTCCTAGGAGAGCGGTGCCCGTATCTTAGCGGCCGTAGTGAACGGTGATACGGTGGACAGCCGTCGTAACAGTGACTAGAGAGTGTTTTTATTTTTTAACGATGTTATCAACATCGTTTTCCTAGGAAACCACTCTCTAGTCACCGTTACGACGGCTGTCCACCGCATCACCGTTCACTACGGCCGTTAAAATACGGGCGCCGCTGTCCTAGGAAACCCTAGCTTAAGCAGAGCAATAAAAAAAATCAAAAAAGATCGGCCCATTCACTCCATTTCCTTATTATCCATTTGCGCTGTAATATTTACAGAAATAACATACTTGCTTTCGTGAACCAGCTTACGCTTCGTCAATAGTAATATATGTATATATATTTTTAATATTCTTTTTTTTTTATTAATCAAATAATACACATGAATTACATTCCCAGGAGTTACTTCAACTCAATTAGAGATTGAGGTATTTTTTTTTTAAAGTGCATTTTCAAAACATATATTATATTTAATAAATATATATTTTTTAATCCCTGTATTTAGTAGCCTTATGTGTCATGTTCAAGGCTAAGGTACTTGAAAAAAATCGTTATAATCTTGGGAATGGGATGTTTGATCACCGATTTTGGTTTATTACCTTTATGAGTCCAATCACCATCGTTGCAAAGTCCAAGAATAATGGCGCGTGATAGCCACTTTTGACAACATTGTGAATATCTGTTAAGGATATTTTATCTTTCCTGCATTCTGCTTCAAGATTATGGTGTTGTAAACTGAAAAATGGGCACTGAAATAACAGATGTTCGATGCTCTGTGAAAAAATATCATCGCATGGATAATAGTCATCATTCCTTAATTTAAACCTATATAGGTTACTTCTCACAGCTCCGTGTCCGGTTAAAATTTGGGTCGTTTCGAAAGTACTTTGGTGATGACGATAATGTGATATTATCACAGCAAAATATAAACAAATAACTTAAACAGTTTCATAAACAAACAAATGAAAGTGCTTTTAAGAATGCAGGAAATGGAAAATCTAGGACTAAGGGAGATAAAGTCGTTAAAATCACATGTTAAGCAGACGATGCAACCCTAGTGACTGATCAGAATCAATATTTTTTCTTAAATGCCGGGTAAACGCAATAACCAGTACACCACGTGGCTGACTAATCTTCACTCGATTTCCCGTGGAAGGATTTTTACCTGAGAATACATACCAGCTTGCAGTTTGGACATACTCAAAAAATTATTTATATTTTAGTGTCTCTACTAACACAAACGAAATTTGTTAGTTTACTTTGTTCATTGACAGGCACTAACACATTAACAATGTCTTATTAAACGTTCGAACGCACTGTACGTTGTCTTATTTTATTGGAATGTTTTAATAAGCCCATTATTCAAAAAAATAGTAAAAATAACATACAAATCATATACATACATATTTATTTCTCAAACAATAGTCAAATCATATTTAAATATTTTTTAAAAGCAGTTTGCGCAAAGCGCGCGGCGAAAGTGAGGCATAGTGGGGGAATTATTGGACACAGTCCGATGTATTTAAATATTCTACGCACCTTCTGGACTATTCTTAATTCTATGTTAAAAGTTATTTGTGAAAACCAAAAACGATTGTTCGTTGTAAAATAAGCGAAAACATTGATTTTCTTCAATTTGCCTAAATCTATTTTTGTACTTTGTTTACGTTGATACGCATGTTAAAAGATTACGTCTGATGTTTAATCAATAGCAAATTCCTTGAAATTGTAAATCTGTACTTCGAATCAAACCACGCTTTGTTATTTAGAACGTTTTTATATTTGGAATGTTTTTATAGTTAGAAATTATTTTTTTAAAAACATTTTATTAAAGTAAAATACCTATTTATATGTTACAACAGAAACAAAGATTTGGACAAAAAATCACAATGTGTTCTTGATAGTTACATGATATATTATGTTTTACTCGTATTATGCAGTAGTAAATCAATTCTTTCATCAAGTGCGCATTTATTTGGTATTAATCCGTTTTTTTTTTCAATTTAAAAGTGAGCCCCAAAAACAAAAGAAAATGGTAAAAGTTATACTTTATTCGAAAAATATTGTATTTTTTTATGTTGCAAATATTAATTTATTTTATTACGAGCCTTCAAAATGGAATGTCAAGTAGACGTAAACGCTATAATTTGAAGTATTTAAAAAAATAATTTGATGACATTCCAAAGGGTCTTAACCTAATCAGATCCGTAAAATATTTCAGATGCTTTATTTCAAACTGCAAACACACCCTTTTATCACAATTGGAAGGAATTGGAGGAAATCGAAAAAGTAACATTAGCTCCACTCAGTACGATATCAAAAGCGGAAAAAAATTACGTATTTGAATTAGTAAAAAATTTAAAAAGTACAAACATTCTCAAAATAAGTATTCCAAATAAATGACTACCAGCCGCTAGAAAACGGAAACCGGTGAAGCCAGACTTTCTCGATTCAGCGCTGGTACTAGATGCGAAACGCAATGTCACAATCAATACTCCTTCATTAAATATTGTCTATTTTTTTTGCTATCATATTTGAACATGTTAGTTTTTATGTTTTAAATTTATTTGTTATTATATTTTTAGTTTTTTTGATAATATACATAAAGGGTAAAACGGGGTATTAAAACATAGCAATGAAATACATATTAATAGTAAGAATAGTAAACAAAAAATCCCACAAAGGCATGGCCTGTTCGTGGGTACACAAGAAATGTTTATGAATTTTTCGCTCCTATAATATGTAGACAGGTATGATATTTTTGTGTTATATTAGAAAAATAAAATAAAATATTATAATTAAGTAAGTTCTTAAATTAATAATAAACTCAATGTAATATGTATGTGAATCTTTAATTCGAATACACGCAACCTATACAGCAACACTCCTAGTAAATTTAACTTAATATAATTATCTCCACATGAAAAATATTTAGTATACATATACCTAGTCCTGCCATAAATACTGTTACAAGCTGTTTTTATTAAAATAAAAAAGCAATTGATTTTACAAAAGTTTTTTTTTTATTACTAGGCCAACATGCATATTCCACAAATTGAAGAAAAAAAAATTCAAATTGTCCTTCTTTTGCCTTTACACAGGCCTTTAAACGTGACGGCCAATCGTCAATGGCAGCACGCACGATATCCATCGGAAAATTGGCCACTGCTTTTTTCAAAGACCGTTTCAAGCTCTCCAAATTTGGATATCGTCTGCTACTAACCATGGTCTCCAACACTGACCACAATTTGTAGTCCAGCGGATTTAAATCGGGGCTTCCAGAAGGTCAATCTTCAGCTCTGATAATCTCCAGTATGTGATTTTCCAGCCATTGCTGGGTAGATTTTGTCTTATGAGTTGGAGCAGAATCTTGCTGGAAGATCCAATGTCTCGAATTGAACATTGTGTCATTGAGAGGCTGAACAATATTTTCTAGAATGTCATATTGGTACGATTTCGCGCTTGTCTTCACGACAAAATGAAACTCAGAAACCCCTTCGCAAGAGACACCTCACCAAATCATCACTGCTGCTGGATGATGACCTTTTTGAACTTTAGGAATGACTTGAGCGGCTTCTCAAAAACTCTGAGCATACACTTGATTATTTTTCTTTTTGAAGTTTTCTTCGATGTTAAATATTTTTTCATTAGAAAACAGAATTTTGCGATGCAAATTATTCGCGTATCGTGAAATAAGTTTTTTTCCTCGGGTCTTCCTTGTGTCCCTTAAAGGTGGAGTAAGCAAATGACAAGTGCTTTTTCGGTAAGTTCCCATATTTAGGTCTAATTTGATGATGCGAGACATACTTTGAGTCGATATATTCATCTCCCTGGACAAGATTTTTGTTTACGGAGCGGATTTCTATGAATTCTGCTTCTGACAGCCTTAATAGCTCCTGGAGTCAGCACAGTTCGAGGACATCCAGATCTTTGCCGGCCTTCAGCACTAGCGACTTATACCTAAAAGTTTTAGGGTGTTAAAAATGTCTCCCGGCTTCGTCCCAACTTTGTGCAACGCAATTTCAGCGATTCGGTTTTCTTTAACACCCCACTCCATGTTTATTCTTTGACGTTCAACGACTGACTAATTATAGCAATAGCATAAGGGTTGGTACTTTACCTGAAAAAAGGTTACGGGTCTTTACCGGCTATTGTTTTCATTTTATGAACTTTTGAACTCGTGTAACAGTATTTATGGCAGGACTAGGTATAATATTATTTTTGGCGAATAAGTATTTTAAAAGTTTCTTAACTATTAGACACCGAAGCCAAATGAAGGCATCGCGCTCCAGGGCGCTAATAAAACTGGTGTTCTTTTTAAATACAGCCACCCCCATTTACAGTGTAACGGAATTGTAGGTGCATGTTCTAGCCTGTGTAATTCTAGAATGTTAAAACATTGAATATATGCCAAGACCAAATGGCTTCACAGCAGTTAAATGGTGATTTGCAGATGGTCTATTGAAATGCATCGGGGGTGTGAAATCCAACTAACATTACATTGAAACTATGCAGAACGCGCCAAATTACTAAATTTCCATTGAACAGCCTTTCCGTTAATTGCTCCGAAGAAACATTCGCCTTAATTTATTCTAATTAAATGTATTGCATATTATCAAATTTATGTTTGAAACACTGACTTCGTGATTTTCCATTAAAAATAATATAACTACGTACTTACTTTGTGTAAAATCACTTTCCAAGATCGAGAGAACACATAAAATGATAAGGAAATAATGACTTTTATGGATTTGCTCATCGTCTTATTTACAATAACCATACTTTTAATAATAATAATAATAATGAAACAAATATCTTACATATTTATATTAGAAGCCTTAAATTAGATAATTATGAAAAATTGTAAATCCAAAAAGTTGTCAATAATAATCGCCATATAATTAGATTTTTACTGAATTAATTTTTGAAGGTCTTCATGATTTTACTCTGTTTTTACTATGATTTTAACTATATGAATATAAACACTTTTTTTTATTTATTACATATTTTACTAAGTTTTTTTTTCTTTTTCTATGTATTTCACAGTTTTTAAAAAAAAAACAAATGTATTTTTTGCTACACATTTTTTTAATGTATTTTACAATGTCTCTTGTTATGTATTTTGTTTTTTACTGGGTTTTCATATTTTTTTTTTACTGTCTTTTACTATGTTTCATACTATGTATTTTGTTTGCCGGGATTTTAAATATGTTTTTTTACTATATTTTACTATGTTTTATATTATGCATTTTGTTTTTACTGTGTGTTTTACTCGGTTTTTAAATACGTTTTATACTTTATTTTTTAGAATATTTTTTACGATTTTTTTACTTTGTTTTTTTAACTACATGTTTAACTATGTTTTGCACTATATGTTCACTTCGTCCACTACTTTTTTTTTCTATGTATTGATCACTGTTACGTATACATATTTTTTAACTGGCTTAGAACGGGGTAAATAACCCTAGTTAGGTAGTCGAAACAACTTTGTAAAAATGTTTAACTTTATATTTATAATATGATAGTAAATAAATAACAATCAACAACCAAATTAATGATTTGAATAATAGTAGTTTTGACATATTACAACAGAGATGAAGAACATTTAAGAAAAGGTAATATAGAAGTCTAGGCATCTACAGGGCTTATGACCTGTCAATGGCTGGTTTAAGTGGCCACTTTTCACACGGTGTAACATTCACCATTCTGCCTATATTTAAACATCTATATTCCTTCAATTCTTTCACCAATTTATATAGACCAATAGAACAAATTTCATAAACAGTACACACATTTTACCTATTTGGCTTGATCCACTCATGGATCCATGCGCAACCCACCTCCACTATCCATTTCTTAATAGCAATTTTATATTGTGAGAACTTACTAATTGATCTTATGGATAATGGAAGTAGATTGTAAACTTTAACCGAGTAGTAGGCCAATCCTCTTTGACCGAAGGTTGTTTTTATTTTTTTTATTTTTTGCAGCATCAGGGTGGAGTATCTAGTAACTCTTGTATCGTAAATTGTATGTTACAATTTAATATTTTTCTATTGGTCTTCCAGTGAAATACAAAACTACAATTTTTCAATGTTGCACAATTCTTTGAATGCTACAGATATAGATTTAGTATTAATGTCTGCATACATACATATGTGAATAGAGTATTCGCTCAATGCCAGTTTTTACGTCTGACGTCTGATCTCGTACGGCAAGTGGAATATTTCAATAGGGCTAATACGAAGGCGCCGTTCAATAACTTCAGTAATGATTCACGCTGAGAGGAATCTGGCTCGCGCCCAATACCACAATAATTGGTATCTCTTCTGATGCAGACTAGCTTTACTAGAATTACGGACAGGGGTGTCAACACTCACTTTGAAAAGCTCTTAATTCATTGATGGATATTTCAAAGAGATTGGAAAAAGAAGAATGGGTGTCAGTCAGTCGTTACGGGGCTTTTGCACAGGCATTGTCTAAAATAAAATTTATATTTGAAGCAAAAACTTTATGGTTAATGATTATATTTATAAATAAATTAACAACTAATTATTTCAACAATATTTGAGTATGTCCAAATGCTTGCATACTAGCTGGATTTCATTTCCCTAGGGAGTTATTCATATTTAAATTTATTTCAACAAAGAGGGAAAACATTTTTGAGAAGGGAATATGAAAGTCTTGGCATTTACAGGGCTTATGACCTGTCATTGGCTGGTTTGAGTGGCATTCACATTCACCATTCTGCCCCTGTTTGAACATCCACATTTCCTCAACTCTTCCATCTGTTGACTTTTGTGAAGTAAAAGAGCTGAAACCTTTAACATGTCGGTGAGATTTATCCGGCTGAACCAAATCACCTACTAGGCAACGCTTGAAAACAATTTTCCAATTTTTATACTTTTTTTTTACTGGGTAGTTAATTCAACAATGTTTGTGTTTGTCCAAATGCTTGCAGACTGGCTGGCTTTCATCCCTAGGGAGTTATTCATATTTAAGTTTATTTCAACAGAGAGGGAAAACATTTTTGAGAAGGGAATATCATAAGTCCTGTAAATGCCTACACTTCCATATTACACTAATTATTTTACTGAATATAAATTTGAAAAAATGAGATGTTGGTGTGATCGGGTACAGTAAGGTTAATTGTATGTTCCGCTTAAAACAGCCAGGCCGCTTTCATATGAAACACTTTTATAATCACTTTCAAATAGTGTTGATCACAAAAACGATATTTCTCAATGTGCAGAAAACACCCACAGCACTAGAAATATCTTACGGTATATATGCCGATGAGAAGATTAATGCCTCCAGAAATTTAGTTTTCTTAAATAAATTACAGTAGATTAATACGAAATTATATAAATTCATTTATTTGAAAATACCAGTTATAAAAAATATGTTTTAATACTGAATTTCACCACATACATTCAAAATTTGAATAAGGTATCATTCAATGTTAGATCTGGCTCTTTTCTGCAAATATTTTTTTTTGTAAAAAGAAAATATTTGCGTTCTTATGGTTTACCCAAATATTTCATTTCGAGAGCCATTTTCAACGAGTTGTAAATAACTCGCTATAAGAAAATGTGAATCAAGTTTGGGTAGAATGGAATTCGAACCACGGACCTTTGATCTGTGAGTCCGAGACACTAGCCACAGGGCCAAAACCCGATTCAAGTATTCAAATTTTAAGTTGTGTGGTAAGCCAGACTTTAAAAGTCATTTAATCTGGTCAAATCCATAATTTATAAAATTTCTGCATTATAATAAATACGAATGTGCGCATTATTTATCATCTGTCAAAGCAAACAACATTCCTACTCTTGTGTAGATTTGATTATTCACCCTTTTCACAAAAGTGCTATTATCTCAGTTTCATTATGGCTGGCTGCTTTCTACATAACTATGTTTAATCGAGAATCGAATATAAATCCCATTTTATAATTTTGAGTGTCTTAACTCGGTACAAATATATACATGCAATAAACCAAGTCTTAATGTCAATCAGTATTTTGTGTTTGTGAAGGTATGGAGTGTGTCATTGGCTAGTTTATGTAATCAGTAATCAATCTAGACACTTTAACTCATACCATTCTGCCTATGTTACACAGTTTGTAAGGTGACATTGGCAGAATGATATATGTTAATTAGCTTGTAAAGTAAACATTTTAAAAAGTAGATAGCGACAGGACGTCAATCCTTTGATTATTTAAACTTTTATAATTCCTTCTAAAAAAGGTAAACCTCTGTTTTTTTTTTAATGAATTAATGATACATGTTTTTTTTCTAATACAATTTACTCTCGTATATTAGGCAATTTATTAAAATTGTAACTTTCCATCAAAGAGACAATCTCTTATTTTTGAAGAGCGACTTTCACTATTTTTGTCATTTGAAGTTATATAATTTCGAATATACTCGTACATGAGAATAAAAAAAATAAACACGTAAAAAACATAAAAACGGAAAATAATAATACAATTATACGAATGAAAACAGAATGCTGTATTTACCCGGGTTAATTTTTTTTATTGAAATTCACTTTAAATTTATTTAGTGATATATTAGTTTTAATAAATAGTTTTGTCTATAAATTTAATACTATTTATGGTCTACGTGGTGCAATGACTAAGAGACATTTTAATTATGCATGGAAGGCTCCGGGTTCGATTACCCGTGGGAACACTAAAATGAATAGAGCTAATTTTCCTCAAGCCTAGTAGTACCCGGGATGGTATTTTGAATCTTCTTTACTCCCTAGAAAGTTTTTTTTTTTGATTTTGCTTCATACAATGGCCACAATGATGATTAAACGTCAAACGATTTATAAAATAGTTAAAAAAACGGAAAAAACTACTACGGTTTGGTCAGTTTAATCTAATGAAGAATTTTGGGTAATGATTAAGGTGGCAATTATATTATAAATTAAAATCATCATGTTCGATTTCACGTGTTTGTATTTGTTTAAATTTTAATCATCAGTGTGGCCATATATTAAGCAAATTGTAAACGCATGCAAAAAAAGAAAAATCCTCAAATTTATCAATCTCAAGGAGGGAAGAGAAGATTCAGAATAAAAACCCTGATTTGGTGTAAAAAAACCATGCAAAAAACAAAATACAAATTATTAAAAATCATTATCTCAATATTGACACCTTGTGGTAACTTATATATAGGCAAAATGATCAATCTTACGTTTTGTAAAAATATAAAATTTAATTACCTACATATTTCATGTCAACCTTGTCGGAAATGGAAGACAAATGCTCTAACCATTTGACTACGAAGCAAACTTATGTTTACTCGATTTCTTTTTTCGGAATCCTTACTCTAATGTAGCCATCGAATCGAAAATATTCGTTTAAGGTTGTGATTCTATTTTAGATATGAAACTTTGGAATTGAAATTTTAGATTATGAAATTTTGGATTTGATAATGTTCCTCATTTTTTTCTGGAAACAGGATTAGGAGTGACGGACCTATTACCTTTACATACACTACATAATTAATGCAAAGTAAAACTAAAGGATGGTTTTTTACCGTCCAAGAATTTTTGCCAGCCCTAGAAATAGAGGAAAATATCAATAGAATATACAAAAATTCAAATCTTTATTCACTCAAAGTGACAGAACTCTATTGAAAGATTCCTTCACTCCTGGATATGATAAATTATATTTGTATGATGTCAAAAATAGCATAAATATTACGAATATATTCACTATTTGCTCTTTATTCTGTATCCGGGCTCGAAAACTTTTTTTTTCCTCAATTTATTAATGATTTTAAAAGTTCTAAATATGCTCGTGGCAATGATCTACATTTCGCTGAAAACTGCACGTAAATCCGTCCAATAGATTTAGCCTATCGAGGACACACATACAAACATTGCCTTTTATACACAAAGATATAATTTTAAATCGTCAGGTAAGGCATTGTAGTGGTTAAGTGCTCTGTATACCATTTTCGACTGTCCTGTATTCGTCATTAAGTTTTAATGTGATTGTGTTTTTTGGTAGTATATATGTAAACATCAGCATTTTCGAGTACTGTTATGTCATCGTCTTATGTGTATTTTATTATTTAAAATATTTTATGGATCTGGATGAAAATTTTATTATTCATTAATTTATACTTTTACATTGTTTGTATTTTTTTTAATCAGAATAATGTTCCCTCACTGGGGTGTCCCGTGGCTAGTGAAACATTTTACAAAATGTGAAACGTGCCTTAAATTAGTTATTGAACAAAGTTAACATAATAATAATAAAAAAACGTAATTAATCTAATAAACCTAAGTATCATTAACGTAATAAACAATATAAACTAAAATAATCATAAAAAACATAACCAATTTATATAGACCAGTAGAATAAATTTCATAAACAGTACACACATTTTACCTACTTGGCTTGATCCACTCGTCTATCCGTGCGCAACCCACCTCCACTATCCATTTCTTAATAGCAATTTTGTATTGTGAGAACAAACTAATTGTCATTATGGATAATGGAAGTAGATTGTACACTTTAACCGAGTAGTAGACCAATCCTCTTTGACCGAAGGTTGTATTCATTATATTATTTTTTTTGCAGCATCAGGGTGGAGTATTTAGTAACTGTTGTATTTGTAACGGAAGATAGAGAATAATGTTTACGCGCGTATTGTAACAGATATTTTACATAAAGTTGTTTTATAGATTTAAAAACAAAAAACAAACCCTTATTACGAATATATAAATAGCTTAAAAATGTTCAAAATAAATAACGAGTGTAATTAATTACGAAAAAATGTTTGTTCAACCAGCTAATAGCAGGCAAGCTAACGTTCGGGCAGAACAACGTCTGTCGGGTCTGTCTTATTGAACCAAACAATTGCATTTTGCATTACTTTTTTACTTAGATTATAAAAATCCGTGATCATTTGGATAAAGTAATGAAATTGAAATGTTTAAAATGACTTTTAATAATTTTCTTCATTTTCGAATAAGTTTAAAATATTACTGGTCTGTATTGAAACCCAGTAAGCATTTCATCGACATTTTTTAAATCGGCGGAGAATAAAAACGCCGTTTTCTCGATTTGGGTAAATTCCTCGTTTGTAATGTTAAACACGAAAGGAAAAATGGGCCCACAATTGTCAGTGTTTAATACCTTCCAAACCATAAAATGAGCCATTTATTTGGGCCCTTGGAAACGGATGTCTGTCGCGACCATCTATTTCATCACAGTATTATAGGACCATAGAGAAACTCCCCACAGCGCCAACTGAATGAAGGAAAGCTACATATAATAAATTGTGGTTTCTCCTCTGACCCCGGAAACGATAAAGTGTAAACCGATTCTAGATCTTATCGTATAACGGGTTTTCAATATACTTGTATAGCGAAAATGCTCGAATGATCTACGGGACGTTTTAACCGCTCGGGGTGATTGATCTAATCGAATCCTTTTTATCGAGACCTTTACCTGAGAGGCGCGTTTTTTGCGGATTCATTTATTTATATTAGAATCAGTCGGTATTATTTCACAGATAGAAATTCTATTACGTGATTACAGATCGTAAAACAGGTAGAAAGATATTTATTTATTTATTTTACAGAAACAAACAGTCGACAATGATATAATAGCATAAAAACGTACGGTTTAAGGACAGACCAGCGAAGTTTCGAAATAAAAATCATACATATTAAATTGTGGTACAACGAAAAGGGTGTGTTTATGTGTATTTGTATGAGAGTAAGTGTTTGGTCAGTTCAATGCCTCTCAGACATTGAGTAACAGATAACAGCGGGATTTAGAGTTTTAGTGGACTGTATGGAATTGTTACTCACTTTCAAAGTTCTTCCGATTGTTTCGTATATGAAACACTTCACTATTGCTGCAGCACGTATACCGGTATCATGTAGATGTTGAGGATGATGATGAACTTTACAATTTAGCCTATTTATAACACACTAAACTTCAATTTGTACGAATATGCTGACGCAGTAAATGATAAAGATTTATCAGAGGGACAACTTTTCACGTGTTACTTGCTCACAGGTGGGTAGAAGTAATAAGAGATTTTGAAATAGGAAGGATTTGGGAAGGAACGGAATATTTACAGTCTTATACGAGTTGCCAGTATAGAAAATGTAAAATCAGTACTTAACAGTTAGTGTATAAATGTGTTTGTATGTATGTGAGAGTAAGTGTTCAGGTGTGAGCATCATTTAATATCAAGTGAGATCGTATCGCAGCCAGAAAGAATCAGTCTTAATATATTTTTAAATAAATTAAGGGGCGTGTTAAATATATCAATAGATGAAAAAAAAGCATTCCTGTTAGAGTAAGGACGATAGAGGAAAGAGTGTTGTGCATTGTTAGTTCTACATACTGGCAGATGGAATAAATACTTATTTCTTGTCACGCGAAAGGGGACATTAAGATTAATTTTAACATCATAATTTAGAACATTTTATGACGGTGTATATACAATACATATTTTTCAATTGAATTCGTTTATTTGAAATACTACATACATTACAAACTAAAAATTTAAGACGTACATATTTTAAAAAAACAAAAAAATACATAAAGAGACTCTTGTCTAGTAGGAGAATCCTGCTCCGGAAAACCTCTTCGGATACATGGAACAGATCAACGTCCAGAGCGATGTTGTTTAGCATAACGGTAGCCCTTCCAACAGCCATAACCATCGGCAGATTGGTCCCGTATATAGGAATGAATATTATACAATCTATGCTGATGCTGTCTTAGGTAATTATCATTAACATACAAACCAATGCTCATCATAATCTCAGAATTATCGATCATACCGCTCAACGATCGATAAAAATGTGTAGTCAAATACACATTCCTTCTAGTATCTAAACTGTTGCAGTTAAGCATACCCCGGAGAAACTCGGTCGGGTAGAGCCAAGGATAATACCCACGCTCTCTCATGTAGAGATATCTCAGAAACTTCTTTTGGATTTCCTCTATCATAAGAGAAAACTTCAGTTCATGTGGCTCCCAAATCATCGAGCCACTCTCGAATCTATTTCGCACCAAGGAGTTGTAGAGAGTTCTCAGTATGTGGGTATTTTCGAAAACCCTGGCAGTACGCAGAACCAATCCTAACATCTTCAATGCATAACCACTGATTATATACGAGTATTTGAACATGTTGACCTCGTGGTGTAATGGTAAGCATGTTTACTTAACATGCAAGAGGTCTCGGGTTCGATTCCCGACACTATTGATATGAAATATTTCATCAGAATGTTTCATAGTCCCAAGACTAGTACCTGAATCGTATGACCGATCATCTTACTTTTATGTAACAAAAAAATATCAAGATACGCTGCGATTGATGTACCAAGTCAGTGCCCTATGCACCACTAGGTGCGAAAAGATAATGATTATGATGATTTGTACATATATAGATCATCAACCATCTCCCGAAACATATTATGAAAGGATATAGCTGCCGAATCTTAGAGTAATAACAATATCCTTTTTCCCGTTGAGTAATGGTATTGATTTAAGGTAATTTATACACAAATACATTTATTTCTATTTTTAAATATCTTAAGCTTTTTTATATCTATTTTCTATTGAATATGTTTTAACTTGAATAATAAATATAATACTGTTATTTTATTGGTTGGTTGGAAGAAATTGCCATTTGGCATAAACCCGCCAATGTACAGTGAACATTATGCACAAAAAGTTAAATAATTTATTTTTTTTAAATAGAACGCTATTGGCTAATAGAGTTGCTAATACGGAAAAAAACCATTCCATGATTATTTACCACGAAGTTAGCTATAGTTTACATCAACACAACTAGCCGTGGGTACTTAGGTCGAGAATTGTAAGCGCAAATCGAAACGCGTTTGTTGTTAAACTAAAAACTGAATAAAAAATTTGGAATGCTTTTGTTCTATGCTAAAGGTATAAAGATCTAAAGGGCTTCTCTAGTGAATTATTACTCTGAGTAGCAAATACCCCATACATACAGAAAAACATATCGTTTAAAATGTATTTTATAACTTGGATGATACATATAAACATTTAGTATAATAAGAAGATGCTATAAAAATACACATACACGTACAAAATTACAGTAGAACCCCGACCGACTAATGGCGGAGGAGGGTCGTCTGACTAATCGAAAAAAAATAAAAGGAAAAAGAAAAATACTCATAGTAATGCGTATGTTTTTATCGAAATATGTACACGTACAACGTACATGTAGATATAAAACTTTAATCTATAATATGAATACATTAGAATTGATTTATTTCGTCTGTCGCTTATACTGGCATCGCGCACGAGAATTAGAGCCTTATTATCGTGGTATCAACGCTAAATCAGGGTCATTTCCGTCTGTTAAATAAAGAATAATAATCAAACGGTTTATATAAACAGCTCCCAAGGGAGTTGAATCCAGTCCTGGTCTACAAAAAATTGAAAAAAACTCAAAATATTGTTGATAAATTCACCTGGTCCAAAAAGAAGTATAGAAATTGAATAAAAAAGATTTTCAGGCGTTGCCTAGTATGTAGGTGAAATAATTCAATTAAATGAATCTCACCCGCATAAATAAAGGTTTCAGCTCTTAAACTTCACAAACATCCACAGATGAAAGTATTGAAGAAATATAGATGTTCAAATATGGGCAGAATGGTGAATGTTGCAGTGTGTAAAGTGGCCACTTAAACCAGCCATTGACAGGTCATAAGTCCTGTAGATGCCTAGACTTCTATATTACCTTCTCTTAAACAATAATCAAAAGGGATTAAAATTATCTGGCTTTATTTCTTTAAATAATCACCTCGATTATTTTTTTTAAATAAACCATAAGATTTTATTAATTTAAAAGGGTTATTTTTCACTAAAATATTTCATAGAGTCTTAACTGGCACCTAATGCGTAGGACTGATTATCTTACCTTCATGTAACAAAAAAATATCAAGATTCGTCGCGATTGGTGTATCTATGCAGTGTCCTATGCATCATAATATGCGGAAAGAGGAATGATGATGATGAAGATATATTTTTTTTAACTATTTTTATCACAATAATATTTACCTCTGAATGAATTTATTTTTAAATAAGCCACGACAATATATTTACCTCTAAATTATTTTTTTTGAAAAGCCGTGAAAATATTATTTGACAACTTTAAATGTATAATGACAAAATTGCAATGACTTAAAGTACATAATTATATAGATTCCCTTAAATTTAATTATTATTAACATTGCAAAAATAATTCAGTTGTATCCTTATTTTACATATGTCGTTTTTTTTATAATTATGAATGGACATGAGTCCTGGAGGGCCGATATCTCTGGCACGTAACAGTCGGCGTTAGGCAACGGTTACCTGCTAGTTAAAATTATTTACATTTTTTAAAATCAATTATTGATTTCTGCTGAAAATTGGATTTCCTTTTAGAAGCTGCCAAATCACATATATTTTTGAAACATGCAAGTTGTCTTGAGATACATTCTTCCTGTTTTTCATACCTCTTCATGGCGACATCTAAACACCAAAAAGTGGGAGTAAAAAAAGCTTTTAACCCGTGTATTTCAAGTTCTCTAATACCATGTCAGAGCCAACCCGAACTTCTCTTGAAATTTGGGTCTCCATTCAAATTTATGTTCTAAAATAACGCTTTTTCACACAATATTGGACCAAATAATAATTTTAAAAAATCTTTATCTACCATAATATAACTTTACAGTGTGATAATGTCCATTGTTTGATTTTTCTTAAGCCTGTGTGTTCTGTGCAAAAAAATATACTCATTTTATTATATCTGTATATTTGTTCATTAAATATACTGAAATACATTTTTAAAATAGTGATATTTCTATTTATTTAAGTAAATTTTGCACTTATGACAAATCATATGCCGGTTTTCGAAGTATGTTGAAAGTCGATGTTTATTTATTTATTTACACTCTTTATACAATTCCATGTTCACTTGTAATAAGATAGTTCTTGATTATACTCCGTAGTTAAGGATTTTGATAAATAATAATAAAGTTCCTTTCCTAAGGTTTAATTTATTTTTATTTTAACTAACGAGCGCTTTCGTCTAAGTAGATATTTTTAGGGTAGACAGTAAGTTCATTTCATTTATCTTATTATTCGGTAAACAAAAACTCGATTTTTAAAACACTGCTCTAAAGCGATCGATGAATGGAATTATTATTCGCTAGATAGTTAAATTATTATTTTTTAATTTTTTATTGACTTATTTTTTATTTATTTACGGACTATAAAGTATAACTGTTGAAGGGTGGGGCAAATCTACCTATTCCAACGCTCTATAAAGTTCCGCCCACTCTACTTCAACTACTACTAAAGTTGTATTGTTTCTTTCATCTAAATAAAATCATTTTTTCCAGGCCTTTCAGACCAAGTCAGCAGTTCAACCCGAGCCAAGTCAGGCCTTACCCCCCCTCCTACGAGGGCCCCAGTGGGCCAGGGTACCCGGGACAAGGGAACGCCAACAAATGCGCGTGTGTGGACAGGTTCCAGTGTGCTGCTCCAGGAATAGTAGGGGTAAGAGATACACGGATAGAAAATTACAACAAACAAAACGTTTTTGAGATGTTCACGTTATTTCGAAAAAGAAAAATATGAAATAAAATTAAGAAAATAAAGCTTTTGTTAATTTTATATTATATTTAATGGAAAAGTCGAAAAAAACGCAATACAAAAAGAAGACGTATCATCTGCCTTAAAAACTCAAAGAGTGGTTTCACTGTAGCTCCAAATTCTTATTCAGAGTGGCTGCAGAAGAAATTGACATGTTGGCCTACCTCTACCGTAGAGTGGCTCAGTAAAAAACGAAAAAAAGTTTTTGTTATTAAACAGATCGGTGAAAAGGTGTGAAATTATAAATTACATTCTTAAAATTGCAAGAGTTTTACCATTTATTTTCGGTTTCGTATCACGTAATTTTAGAGTTTTTTTTCTCAATTGTAATAATCTAAGTTGAATAGAAAAACTTATAACTTTGAGACAAGTTAGAAATGTTATTCTTAAATGTAATAATTTCTCCTATATGGAAAAAAACCGGGCATTTAGATCAGCAGCAAACTAAAAAATCTATAGAACTTGTGTGCAACTTATCATGACACATGGAATCTAATGCAGAGAAGACAACACAATTACAAAAAACGCGCTAAGAGTGTCAGAAATGAAGACTCTCGGGAGTATGTCTGGCAATAGCCTCCATGGCAGAGTAAAGAACTCAAAAGTAAGCGAATTGTGTGAGATTGGTATTGCTAGGGGGAGGCAATAAATGCACGTGTGAGAAAAATGGCCACCCAGACTTCCCTCATATTGTATTGCACGGTCAACTCCAAGTTGGATGAGTTCCGGGTAGACCACAAAAAAAGAATTGACAGCTGAGAATCGACCTCGCAAGAGGCTAATCCCAAACATGCCACAAGTCCTACACTAAGAAGGAGAAGAAGAATAATAATTACTATGGTGACTGATTATCAATAGCTATCCTCTAAATCAAAGTTTCCTTATCTATGTTTCGCGGAACACCCATGTTTCACGGAGCCTGAATAGGTGTTTCGAAAAAAAAGTTGAGTGAGTCTATACGAAAAATCTCTTCCGCGATATTTTTCCAGAACTAGGAAGGACGATTCCTGGGTTTGGAATTCATTTTCCGTGATAGACAAAGTAAGCTTAAGTGCAAGTGATTATGAAAAGCTAACTGATTTAATCAGTGACTCTGATTTGAAACAAAAACACAAAGATTAAATGATTAGGATGAGTTTGTCAAAAGAGTTCACAGATGTGTCAAAACATTTATCATTGTTTACTTCTGTTTTTTATAACTTATTTATGCGAAGTGGGATTTTCTTACTACAACAAAGTCAAACTGCAGAAACAGACTCGTTGCCATAACAGATATGTATTAGAAGCAAACTTACCTGCCTAAATAGTACTAATTGAAGAACCGTTCTGTAATTTTGCGAAAAACATATTGCAAAAAAGTATTATGATTGAAATATGTTCTTGCAAAATTTACAGACGGTTTTAAATTACGCTACTATTTAGGCAGGTAAGTTTGCTTCTAATACGTTGCTTCTAATTCTATTCACCAAGTGCCTATCAATTTTTTTATTTTTTTTGCGATTACGATTTGCGATTTGCGATTCAAGATCTTGAAATGATCTGAGTCATCGAGAGTTTTAATCACTCGTATGTTTATGTGAATTGTTATAATTACTTAATAAATTTCCTGTTCATACTATTATGGAGTACCCGAATTAAAAAATAAACTAAGCGTTCGGATTAAAATTTCGGATTTGCGAAGTGTTCCGATGCTAGGAAACATGCTCTGCTCTAAATCACACCAACCGTACATTCACGGAGACTAGACCGCTGTGCACGTGCAAACCACGAGCCCACTGCGTGATATCGCATGATTGGCCCGTTTCACACAACGGCAAAAATCATGATAAAATACAATACGGTGGATCGATATTTATTGTTTTAGAATTATGTATTTATTCAATGTCTGGAAAACGCAATAACCAGAACACTATGAGACCGACTAATCTCCAGTTGATTTCCTTTTGCCGGATTCTTATCTGAAAGTACTCGCTCAATTTCAATAATGATTCTAATCAAATTGTCATTAAAATCTCTTTTGTTAAGTTTTACTATATTGTTTGAATTGGGTTGTGGTCCCGTGGCTAGTGTTGCAGACTCACGGATCAGAGGTCCGAAGTTCGAACCTCACCCTACCCCAACTTGATTTCCGTTTTCTAATGATGAGTTATTTACAACTCGTTGGTCACCAATTTTTTTTATATTTAGGCACATTATAAAACCGCTAATATATAAAAAATAAAAAAAAATGTATTAACCTAGGCGTTTTTGATGATAGCTTCATTAAAATCAATGACTAAAGAGTTTTATTAACATATTACAACAGAGATGAAGAACATTTAAGAGAAGGTAATACAGAAGTCTAGGCATCTACAGGGCTTATGACCTGTCAATA
>NW_028279955.1:0-47366 GCF_059751315.1 Micrasema longulum | reverse complement strand
TATCGAAGAACTTCTTGAGATTGAAGTATGCTGCCCACTCAAGACCGAATCTCCTCTGAAGCTCAGCGGTCCTGTTACCTCTGAGTATAATGTTGTGAGCGAGATACTTATATTCATTGACTTCTTCTATTGGATGGTTGCCAATATCTACAGCACCACTAATGATCAGATTCCTCATTAATTTGGTCTTTCTTGTGTTGATAAGGAGTCCCACTTTTTTGTCTCTTCTGTAAGCTCTTAAAAGTTCTTCTATAAGTTTTTCAGTTATTACGTTGTAGATATATTATATACCTTTACATACATAATATATACAAACATAAAGGGATGTAGTTAGTGATGTACTTGTGTTGAAGGCAAGGCGGCTTTCTTTAGATTCTATATGTACCTAATTATAATCAGCTGTATCTAATCGAAAGTTTGAAAAAAGTTCAAGTAAAAAAGGTTGCACAAGAATAAACCCTTTTTACAACAATGGCTTGGGATAGGTCCATAGTAAGTAATGCGTCAATAATCTAAAATACAGCGGATATTTTATAAAGGACCTGGTCTCAACATCAGAATGATTGATCCCTCATTAGCGTGTGAGCCTTGAAGGATATTTTTTACAAGCGTTTCGATTCTTTTATTGTTTTCATATTCCACGGTATGAGAGCCTATATGCGGAATTTCAATTGGAAGATATGAGCAGAATTTGAAACAGACAAAGGATGAATTTTTGTCATAACTGAATTGATTACATATTAAACAGTTTGTATTTTTTTCAGGAAATGATATAAATATTAGTATTAAATACATTTTGATGATAAAATGTAGATTTTTATTTTCATAATTTTCACATACAAGCAAAAGTTTCTATTTGATGCTAGTCAAGAGACTAAGTATATAATAATAATAATAATAATCGTAAACGTTTCATGTCGTATCTACCTTCATTAAAACAATATTGTTTATTAAAGATCGAAGTTGAAGTCATAATTTTTTAGAAGTTTTTTTTGTGTAATATTTAAACCAAAATTATTAGTTATTTCCATATGTAGGTAGTCATTTATTTTTAAATTTTTTATGTGTACCCATATAAATATATTTATTGTTTGTTTTAAATCCGGCTTAATTTAAAAAAAAAAATTGAATGAAAAAAGTTAAATAAGCTCAAATAAAACCATTTACTTTTTGGTCACACTTTATTTTATCAAGTTTAAAGCGAATAAGGGAGATCAATCTTACGGTAAATCGGATTTAAGACACGCTAAGTAATTGAACAAACTCAAAACTTTAAAAACATGACGCTGTTTATATTATACAAAAGGAATAAAAAATAAAATTAGCTTAGTTTAATATTCTTAACAAATAAAACAACAACAAAAAACCACTGAACTTCATCAGTGCTGTGCTTTCTCAGTTTTTTTTTATCTAACAGAAATAATCAATAGTAAAAATACATATCCATGTATTTTATAAATATTTTTTTTCTTACCATGATGAAATTGACCCAAAGATTACTATAATTTGCTCAGTCATTATCATTTCATCCCGAAAAGATGAGACTATGCGTGCCAAGCATCAATACGTGATGATGAATTGGAAATGATCCGATGATCCCAGCCCATTGAAGCTAATAAGGCTTTATGTATGGTATTCGAAGGCTGTGTATTATATAGCGTTGGGTGATCATTGGGCGTAAGGCGGTAATGGGCTACCGCTGCGTCCGTGTCACCTGGGAAGCTTTATTTTGAATCAATGGTGCTTAAATTTAGATTATTTAACGCGACTTTCAGAAATAACTTTTAAGCATAAAATTATATTTCAGCAGACATGTGAAATTAATAGGAGAAGGGAATATGTAGCTCTAGGTATTAACAGCCACCGTAAGCTGATTTAGGTTATCAATTAAAGCTAAAGACTGATTATCTTACATTCATGTCACAAATGATTAAAATAAGCTGCATTTGGTTCATCGATGCAGTGCCTTATTCACAACTAGGTACAGGTAGAAAAATAATAAAGATACCTGCTATGCAAAATAACATATTTCATTCTGTTTATGATGGAACTTTTTTATTTATTCGATTCATCTATCCGTTTAATTTTGTGAATACCTACCATCTTCGAAGATACTTAAAATATTTGAAAATGGGTTTTTTTATTATAACAGAATCAAATAATTAAACCAATTTACTGGCAGTATCCGTCTTGTAGTGTAGTAGTTTGGACGTTTGCCTACCTATATAGAGTTTATTTTGTTTTTCGCTAAAAGTAAATATAAATTTATACTATTTATTTATTATGTGTAAAAATATGTTGTGTCCGTTTTTTCTTTCAAATCAAAAGATCAAGACGACACAAAAAAAAACACAACAAAGTAGTCAATAATGTGTTCTCCTTTATTAAAAAAAAATTAAAATAGTCAAGAATTTAAGGTATCTCCACTGGACACTGCGCAAATATCGCGAACAGCTTTGGCAGCTTTACTTCCTAGATTGAAAGCGAACAGAAGGAGGTGTTGAAAATGGTCGCATTTGTCTACTTGACATTCTATTTTAAAGGCCTTCGTTCTATCTAAAATATATATGCCTGTCACGTCAAAGCAAAAACAATATCTTGTAGAGCAAAAAACTAGATTAGATTGACATATAACCTTTACCGTTATGTTTTATTTTTTAGCTCATTTTTAAGGTTGAAAAAAAAGACAACTGTTATCATCTAATATTTGATATGTTTGCTTTTTAAACATTTCCCAACCAGCCGAAGATGAAAATAGTTTGATAAGGGCTCTTATTAAATAAATAAAAAATCTTCGCCTTAGACATCTAACCTAGAGGCAATGTACCATCCCTTCACATAAAAAAGAAAACATTTTTTCTGCATTCAGTCACTTTTAACATTTTACGGTGACTCAGCCATTTCAATTCTTTGATTTTTTGTACATCTGGTTGATTAAATTACTTCTGTTGAAATAAATTTATTATTATAAATGATTTTTATTTAAAACTTAAATACCTACATATTATCAGGTCCAAATAAAGGAAAATATGACGTTGATAAATTATATCGAATAAGGTTCTTATTAAATCATTATCATAATATTTAACCGCAGTCAGTAGTTTCAAAAAAGGGAAGAAAACTGTGTTACACAATTTTTTAATGTATTATTATATTTAATAAAATATTTAGTGTGAGATGCAAATCTTTGTTGACAAAAACAATATTCAATCCGCTCGGGAGTTACTCTATCTCTCTCTCTCTGTTGAAATATATATTTATAACTCCCGAGGGGTTGAATCCAGATTTTGTCTACAAAAATTTGGATAGACTCAAAATATTGTTTATAAAATCAGATGGTTCAAGAAGTATAAAGTTTAAAAAAAATTCAGATGTTGCCTAGTATGTAGGTGAAATAATTCGGTCAGAATGTCACCCGCATGACTAAAGGTTTCAGTTCTTTAACTTGGCAAAGATCAACAGATGGACGAATCGAACAAATAAATGAAGATGTGTAAATGTTTATACGTAGGCAGAACGGGGAATGTTACACAGATTGTAAAGTAGTCACTTGAACCAGCCAGTGAAAAGTAATAAGCCCTGTAAATACCTAGACTTCTATCTTCCCTTCCATAAAATATTCTGCAATTCTATTTTCATATATGAATATAAATTATTCATTTAATTTTTAATGAGTTAGCCTTCGCGGTGTACTGGTCAACGTGGTGACCTTCAGTGCAAGAGGTCTCGGGTTCAATTCCCGGCATGGTGGACATGAAATATTTATTTGAAAAGGTGTTTGTACACTAGAATATTTCAAAGTCCCTGGACTGGCACTGAAGCGTAAGATTGACCATCTTAAACAAAAAAAAAATATCAAGATACACTGCAATAGGTTTGCTTATGCAGTGCCCTATGCACCATTAGGTGTAGAAAAAATATGATGATGGTTTGTCTTATTTATAAATTTATTGCATTTAAATACACAAACATACATAAATATATTTTACACCCTAATACATAAATATTTTTTGCTTATACATTAACGCTAACGTACTAAATAAAAGTTAGATTGATCTTGACAAGATCTATTTTTCAGGATTTTTACTTGAGAGTTACCATCAAATCTAAAATATCCAGAGTTCTGGTTTGATTTCATTTGCAGAACTGTATTATTTATTCTGCCCTGTCGTTGAAAAAGAACTAAGAAAATATTTTTGAAAACGAAATACTTATTAGGTATATAATATACTGCGTATTACAACAATATTTTAAGTATCTCTCTTCAAACAAGCCAAGAGTGCAATAAAAGTGGTAAATTACTTCTGAGAATACCCAAGTTTCAGAAAAATCATAATAAATTATTGTAATTTAACCGGAAACCTCCAGATCTTGGAAAGCGTCTTACCTACTATACATTGGCTGCCATCATTGTTTTTAGCCTGTTAAAAATCAATTTCTTGGTGTTATAATCAAACGCGCTACCACTTAAGCATGGGGCACAATTTTTTTTAATGCAATATATATTTTAAAAGTACATGATATCTGAAAATGTAAACTTGATATGGTATTTTTTTTTTGCAGTCAATATTGGATATTATCGAAGAGGAAGTTTACCAGGAGTGTAACGTAAATCGTTTGATAGAAAATCGTCAACATCTTTAAAACTTTCACCTCTATTACTTCACTTTTCACAAATATCAAAAATGTAAAAATCAAAACAAAATTGACTTTTAAACATATAGAATAGTGAATGTTATGTAGTGATAAATGAACCAGCCAAGTACAGACCATAAGCATTGTAAATACCTCGAATTCCAGTTTTTTTAGTGTTTTATATTTAAAATCAATGTTTGAATCTATTCTTTTGTTTTATTTTTGATTTACAGATTTGTTTTGTTCTGTTTATCTAAAATATTTTGATTGTTTGACAAATTTAAAGTAAAAATTACATTATTTTATTTTATGAAAAATCACCCTTATCATAAATAAATAATAAACACGCAATTGAGATGTTTACTCTGTCAAATTGTTCATACATTTCGGCAGTGTATGTTTATCATTTTACACCCACATCAAACATATCAAAGCCTCAAAGCTTTGAAAGCTAATATGCCGAATTCAGAATGTTTATTTGTTTGTTACTGTCCATTGTGTTTGGTGGATCATTTACAGTCATTCGAGAATAACAATAAGCTTGTTGTGCCTGATCCACCTAATACAGAGCTTATTTCCACGTGCCGAAAGCTCATGCGGGGTGCATTAAAGCCCCGAAATGAATTACAGCGCCATGATACGGCAAAATCTACTATTCGAAGTATTGTTCCAAAAGCTCATTGTAGAACTTCGAGCTATAACTCACTACAAACAAGATGGAGCTTTGACTTCAATACTCATGCATTTCAGGTTAGGTTAACTAATTACTTATAGGTATACAAATAATATTAAAATTATTACGATAATTAAATATTTTCACTTTGATTGTGTATGTATGTTTCACATTTTATAACATAATTTTATGATTGTTAATGATACAGCTTTTGTGATATATTTATGACGTAGTTCTATTTTACGTTCAAACTACTACGAATAGTCATGTTCTGAAACCGATTAAAATATAAAATTTGTTTTTATAATTTTACGCAAAATAAATATGTCGTTAAAATATTCAAATATAAAAGCGTCAATCAAAACGTTTCACATGCAAGTTTTAATAAGTGTGGTCAGATTAATAATGTGAATACCGTTTTTTTAAACTTTATCGATTTAAATAACTAAAACCTCTTAAATAATCATATGTCGATAGTGATCGGTATCTATGAATATAATATATATGTATTAATATTGGTAAGTATTGGTCTGTCTGTTTTTAATCTGTGATATTTTTCTCAACGCAATTAATTAATAATTTTAAATTAAGTTATTATTGACCCGAGATAAATACTCCGATAAGTATTTTAGAACAATATAAATGTTAAATAAATGAATTGACTCCCGTATTTATCGTTTTTCTTATCGAAAAATCACCGGTAATCTCTTTGTTAAACAAACAGAGGAACTTAATTAAATCGAGAGAAAAATAAACATAGGGGTGGGAGTGCCGTGTTTGATTTATTGTGGATAACGCTTACGTTATTATATCATAGAACTAAGAAAAATAACTCAATTCCTTGTTAAGATAAAGATACCCGGACAAAATATTCATTCGAAAAAATCACATTGATTGAGAAAAAAATGAAAATTTGAATAAGTTATTTTTAATATTATTTATTATAGTGAATTATTTTTTTAATCCTCCATCAAAAATGCATCTTAAAATCAATATATCATTTTAATCATAAAAATTTAAACAATGCATATAAGTGTTTACGATATTTTAACTGTAATTTGTTTATAAAGATTTAAAAGGAAATTCTCTGTTTATTTTCATTTTCCAATACCAACGTGTACCTATTTCAAAATATTTCCACTTACATAAAACTCAAAACGTTTGCAAACAGCATAGTTTTGAAGGAGATTTAAAACATAGTATTTTAAGGGTCTTTTAAGACTGTGAAAATGTGACAGCCTCCGAAGTGCAGTAAGACGCTTGACTCACCCATGGAAGGTTCCGGGTTTGATTCCCGGTGAGAACACAAAAAATTACAAATGTGAATTTTCTCAAGCCCGGATGTTTTGTGCTGTAATTCACCAGTATAGTTGGGCCTCTTAGCCTGTCGTGGTGCAAAAAAATTAATTACTCTTATCTTATAGCATAAGACATACGGATATACAGTGTTTAATGAAAAAAAACATCATCATTTCCCTTTTTGCACCCAGTAGGGGTATAAATCAAATACACCGTAGTTTCATTATCTGTTACATGATGGTAGGGTGATCAGTCCTGCGTTTCAGGTGCCAGTCCAGGAACAATGACATATTTCAGCTTAAACAACCTTTTAAATTGATATTCCACGTCAACCCTGCCAGGAAACCGATCCGGGATCTCAATAATGGTTGGCGAGGGTGCCAACCAATACACACTCGATTTTTTTTAATCACGTCTTAAACACTTCAGGGTTTTGATTATATTTCACGCACATAACTGTATTCCTCATCCGTCTGGCCTTATTTTAATAAACAAATAAAATACAAAATTTGTTTTTGAAAATGTTCTAATACGGCAAGAAAATTTTTTACCTTAGAGGATAAAACACAGGAGTTGTCATTTTGAAGTTAGAAATGCCCAAATTATTGCAATAAGCTATTTTATACGTAAAAATTAATACCGAATACCGCTTTCGTCATATTTTTTAATGTTTTTTTAAGTTGAGATAAAAATTGTTTTAATGCAAAATAAACATCAGTAGTCCAAGGTACGCCATTAAAATTTGTATTATTATTGTTTTTAAAATTAATATTATATTACATTGAAAGTTTTTTATAGATTGAAATTATCTCATTTATTTCAAAAGTTATAGTGTTATGTAAATCGCATAATCACGAAATCTTGTGTCCTTAACATTTTG
Organism: Micrasema longulum; assembly: GCF_059751315.1. Classification (NCBI taxonomy): domain Eukaryota; kingdom Metazoa; phylum Arthropoda; class Insecta; order Trichoptera; family Brachycentridae; genus Micrasema; species Micrasema longulum. The sequence continues at coordinate 39,879 of NW_028279955.1, read as the reverse complement.
ATCAATGTAACTCTTGTGATTTCAAGATACAAAATTACCATCCGATTTTAAATAATATAAATAAAAACATTATACTCAAACCAGTGTTTGATTTCAATTTTAAGGTTACAATTGATTCATTTCTTTGTATGATCCGTCAAACTTTATTTGTCTTTCTGTTTCAGAAGATTCAAATGCTATAATTGGACACGTGCATTAAATTTATCTGCAAAGAATACTAAGCCTACAATTATACTGTCTTAATATCTTCTTTCGCAAAAAGTGAGCTAATTGAATAAAATATTATGTATGAATTTAAACTGGTTTACATTTCGATGCTGGCATTTGGTATAATAAGCTGTCAATTGAAAGCAGTAATTACATTGTTCAGTTGACATGAGCGTCAAATGCGCCAATCACGGAAGATAAAATTCCTTTCATTTTCCCGCCAATTAGGCAGATTTTTCATCAATGATCGAGTGAATCAGTGCCTTATATATCCAAATGCAAATCAGGTCGTGTAATACGGCGACATCGCATTACCTGTCAATCACAAAATAACATCAAGTCATCAGACCTTTATCCGCACACAATGGTGCATATAGCACTGCATTGTTAAATAAAATGCAGCGTATCTCGATCATCACACAGGAAGGTAAGACGGTCAGCCTTACGCTTTAAGTGCCAATAAAAGGACATCAAAATATATTTTTCAAAAACTCTTCTTTTCTTATTCGCGCATATCCTAGAGATCTTGCGGCCTTTTTTCTCATCTGAACATAGTAAAGAAAATATTTTTTTACATCATAAAAGATTCGGGATATTTATAATTCACTATATTTACTGTTTTCAATGCTCTTATCACCATCGGTGCCTCTCAGACAAATTAACTAAATAATAATAATAATAATAATAATAATACTGATAATAATAATAATAATAATAATAATAATAATAATAATAATGATAATAATAATAATAATAATAATAATAATAATAATAATAACTATAATAATAATAATAATAATAATAATAATAATAATAATAATACTAATAATAATAATAATAATAATAATAATAATAATAATTATTATTATTATTATAATAATACCCAAAATCACTCGTTAACGAGGCGTATTTAATAAATAATAAAATAAAATAATAATAATGATCATAATTATAAAAATAATAATAATAAAATGAATATATGTTCATGTATCATAATTTACATTGTGATGCAAATACAACAAGGAAAAAAAAGTATGCATGCTAAAATGGCTGATTTATTGCCACTGACAATTTTTTACAGTCTAACAAAAAAAAAGTCCATATAATTTAAACGTGAGAATATGAAATTAATAATAATGCCTAGTGCTTACAATATTGACATCGAATCCATTATTATTTACTCCATCGCGCCTGTTCCTATATATGTTTGATTTTTCCAAGTGTTATTTTCCTACAATGCGGACTGTTTTCCACTTGATTTCTTTTTAAGATTTCCACCGAGTCGAAAATAAGCTGGTCTGTCTTACGCTTTAGATGCCAGTTAAACAACAATGAAATGAATCTACATTCCTCCAAATACTCGATACTGTTTTTAAGACCGTGGGTTTCTTAGGGGTTTCTTTCATAAAAATAGAAATGGTTTTTTTTGTCAGTAAACGAGTTTTATTTTCGTATATCGCGATTTTAATTGAATTTAATTCTACTTGTTTCACTCTGATTTTGGCAAATTGCATGAAGGGCCTTAATCGGATATTATCATTTATCGTAATGACCATATTGCAAATACAAATGTGAGCAAAAACTGTATTTATTTGTTTCATTATATGTCTATATCGTAAGATTAGATAATAATTATCGTTTTGTATTTTTTTAAACTGTAATGAAATATTGCAGCACACCTTCAAAATCGACCAGAAATAGAACCTCAGACCTTAAACATGGTAAGTCAACGCACCAACCGCTACACTGCGAAGCAGACTTATTTTTTTGATTTCCTGTTTTGGGATTTTTATTTGAGAGTAGCCATCGATTCAAAAAAATTCGTCTAGAGTAATGGTACTATTTCATATTCGGAAATGTATTCATCGTCTGCCAGGAAACCAAACAAAAAAATTCAAAAATCAAAAATGCTATATACATAAACCTCCTTTTTGTTCATTCTTGTTTTATCCTAGGTGGCACTGCATCACCACAATTGATGCATGTATTCACAACACGTACGTAGCGATTTTAAATTAGATTCTATTTGGCGGATGCAATTGGCGCTGGGAAGGTACCTAATCAAAGGGCCAAGAAACCCGTCGTCGCCGTGAATAATAAGCAAACACATTGGACATTCCGACAAAAGGTAAATTTATACACTGTAATGTATTTTGACAATGTATGGACTTTCTCTGCTTATTACTCTCTGCTTACATTATTCAAAATAGGGCCCGGGACATATTTCGAAAAAACATTTTGATCCAATCAAAATTCCGAACTTAATTTCGGACTTTTTTATTTCACCCGCAATCAATTCAAATATTGTTTTAAAACACAGTTGTCTTTTTACAAAACGTTATATTTTCAGGGATTTTACTTTTTAGTTTTTAATCGAGAAAGGAGAGAACTTTCTCGGAAGTATTAGACTTACCCATGTTTATGTTGCAGACCCGACGGTTGGGCTTGGTTGGGCTTGGTTGCTTACTGCGAACCAATTCAACCCGACATTGGCAAAAGCATCATATTTAATATGCAACTATTGTTTACTTATAAAAAAAAAACTTTTAAAAATTAAACTAATCATTTATATTTCATTTACTTTTTAAAACACAATAACAAACAACATTGCTTATTTTACTATGTGAAGAGCAATTTTTTATTGCATTCGCAATTATCGATTCTTTTCCAGGTCTCCAATTACCCTGGAAAGTTTATTAAATTCAGTTTGATTGCCTACAAAATAAAATTCTTTGCCGAAAACCTATAATTGAACATGTTTCTGGAAAAAAATGTATTTTAAAGGACACAAAACTTTATTATCAGCGGCGAGGTAAAAAATAAATTTATCTATCATCACTACTATTTACTATTTTATAATATTTTTTTATTTTTATTCTTACTAAGAGTATGATAATACTTTTTCTGAAATTTGTATAATCTATGAACCCGTAAGGTAGTATTTTGATGTTTATAGCTTAGAAATTCAGTATAATAGTTTAATGACTGTTAACTTTTGCAACTAGGAGAGACTATCGTGGAATGATTTCGCCAGGATATGTGTGAGTTGTTTTAGAAATAATCAACACTTTGTTACTCTGAACCGAACTGCAATAATAAACTATAATATATAAAAAATAATTCTAATTTGTAAAATTACTTTTGGTTAAAAAAGTACTTTTTAATAATTTTGCCATTTTTTTAATTCAGGGATCTTGGAAAAAAAATATCTTAAAGTTAAATATTTGATTATATTCAAAAAACACAGTTGTGTGTGTAAAAAGCGGCTACTCTCTAGAAGAAATACAGAATATGGAAATGGAGTAGAGATCAACATGAAATACTGTGTTTTTTATGTGGCTTAGCACAGCAATTTTTGATCGCCTCTGAACTAGTTCCTGAAGCGTAAGGCTGTCGTATCACCTTTCCTAAGCAGCAATAGGTATAGAGAAGAAAATTATGACGAAGATGAAGTTAAAAAAGTTCAATAAAAATACTAAATACGATACACTTTTTTTTTTCAAGCTGCTGTTGTTTTTTTTAAATATTTTATTTTATTTTATTTAGGAAATCAACAGTTCTACATACATATTTATAGTAAACAAACAGATAAAGTGTATAAACTTGGAACTAATAACAGATTTCTAGATAGTATACAAAGTTAGTAAAGAAAATGAATTACATATCAAATAAATACATACAATTTATACATTTAAAAATGTTATTTTCATGTACTCAAAAATTAAAGAATTTTTTAAAATTTATTTTAAGAACATTAAGTTACTGTAAATTGGGCGGGATTAATACAAGAATGCTTAAAGAGAGGATAAGGAGGGGAAGGGAGATGTACATATTTACTATTATAATGTCTACTAAGTTACATAATGCATTTTTAGTGTAAATTTTAAATCTGACAGAGTGATGTTTGTGTAATCTATATTTTTGAATTTTGTATTGTACACTGAAAAAGTCCTATGAAAAAAAGCATTTTTAACATATGATGTTTTACTTATTGGTACATAAATAAAGTAGTGTTGAAATATAAAGAATGTATTTCAACACTTCGAAATGATTTTATTTTTTAGCTGAAACTTTTTTAGCAGTGAACAAAGAACACGACAGAAACAGACACTTCTGTTCATGGATAAGGATACGATTGACAAATTAAACCAGGACGATATTCAAATTGCATTCTATACATCTGCTTGGTCCAAGAACAAAATAAGATACTTGCGAAATTAGCCAGGATACCAAATGCTGTAGCGGAAACACTTCCTTTCAGGTAGTCACTCAAACTGTAATTCAGAGACGTTTTTTAGTATTTATTGTCCTCACACTGATTTTCAGGATTTTATTTAAGAATCAAAGTGTAAATTTTAAATTTTAAAATCTAAAAATCATTTTTATAACTGGGTATGATTTTTTTAAATTCCTTTTTTAAAAGAAAACACTAATTTATTCTCGGATAATTGTGATTTTTTAAGAATCCTACCCAGTTTTTTTCACATTGTGCTTATTTACGTACACATTTACATATAAAAAGATAAAACTGTGAGAATAGTCCATTTTAATTTCAGAAGTCAGTAAAATAAACTTTCTTCTAATACTTCTCTCTTAGACATTTGTAACTATTTTTTTAAATATTTTTTATGAATTTTTAAGCTTAGGCTTATCATATGATTTTATAATTTAGTTTCCATTCTATAGAACTCATATTGACATATTGAGTCTGTCCATCACCATTTTCTAAGAAAAATTGTACAATTTGACTTCATTGGAGAAACGTAAAACGGAGATGGCCCTTATATACATTTTTTTTTATTTTTATTTTATTTTTTATTTTTTATTTTTTTTATTTTTTTTTTTATTTTTTTTTATTTTTTTATTTTTTATTTTATTTTATTTTATTTTATTTTATTTTATTCTATTTTATTTTATTTTATTTTATTTTATTTTATTTTATTTTATTTTATTTTATTTTATTTTATTTTATTTTATTTTATTTTATTTTATTTTATTTTATTTTATTTTATTTTATTTTATTTTATTTTATTTTTTTTTATTTTTTTTATTTTATTTTATTTTATTTTATTTTATTTTATTTCATTTCATTTTATTTTATTTTATTTTATTTGGGAAATCAACAGTTCGAGATACATTTTTTTAGTAAACAAACAGATATAGTGTATAAACTCAGAACTAATAATAGATTTCCACAAAGTTAGTAAAGAAAATATATTATTATTTTATTATTATTATGAACATGTTTCTTCATACTGTTATAATTAGCTTAGAGCGTATATGTAATAATTAAATATTTTTAAGACTTGTGATTTTATTTTGAAATGAGATATATATTTTAATCTTATTATGTTGAATCGTGTGATATATTTCAAAAGAAAAAATATTAAATTTTATCACTCGAAAATATAACGTTTTTTCCGTGGGTTCAAACATATTTGTCTTTGCATACCGGGGGCTGAATCTGGTAGCAGTTCCAATCCACCGAATAGATTGATAAGAAGTTTGGCAAATCACAGGGAGGTCCAGAATGGATGGATGGACACTTCAAAAGGTCTATCTGGACCCCTGACAGACCTTTCACGTGTAGCAGGATGCAAAGGATCCGTAAACTAATTTGCATGTCCGCTCTTGGAAACAACGAAATAGCAAAAAAAAACAATCTCAGGTGAAATGGCAATATCGGTGAAACGAATATAAAAAAATATTCCTAATTTATCAATAAAAAAATAATGCTGAAAATAATAAAAGTTTAATAATTTATGTTGTTAATACGAACATATGACAAGAGAGATGAAGAACATTTTAGAGAAGGTAATATAAAAGTCTAGGCATCTACAGGGCTTATGACCAGTCATTGGCTGGTTTAAGTGGCCACTTTACACACTGTGTAACATTCACCATTCTGCCCATATTTGAACATCTATATTCCTTCTATGTTGTAAATGTTTCAGATCAACGTGCGATTTATTCAAATAACTGAAAATCACCTACAAAAATAAATTCAAAAAACAGAATATTTTTTTATTTTTTTTGATAATACCTAAGTGATCGGTTTTTATAAAGGTTTCTCTATTTTTAATTCCTCCGGAACCGGCGCGGCGCGGCGAAACTGCACTTAATCAACCAATATCTCGGCAAAAACTATTAATAATACAACGATGAAACATATCTCATATTTAGGTATATTGGATAATTTTTAATAAAATATTTAGTCTATTAGAATCTCTGCAAATGACAAAATATCGAGTACTTTGAGACAAATATAGACAACATTAATTTGAGAGTGTGTTATAGAGGTGTAATCTAATTACATTACTAACCATGACAAACATACAATTTTAATAAGGTGAACAGAGACATTGATAATCCGGCGATCATTTCCTAACCTCGGGTTGGCGAAGATTAACTGAAGTCAATGAATATGTAATTCACAACTGACCTTTTATAGGTAAAAATATTTTTTGTCCAAATATTGATGAGTACAGATAATAAGAGACAATTTTATTACATAAAAAATATATTCTTGAAATACTTTAAAACATAATGTTTATTAGTGCATATATATTTCATTACGCTTTCGTTATTTTTTTATATGTGAATTCCGAATCGTTTTTTTCTTTTATTTTTTATTCCTTATGATGTTTTCACAGTTTGTCGATATTGGTCACAACGAGACCCTGTCATAGGTGAAAAATCTTAGAGTGAATTGGTGAAAAGTTTCACCAAGAAATGTCAGTAAAAACGCTTCATAAATTACGAAAAGTCAACGATCTCTAAATAAAATGCAAAACGTGGGCGTAAAACTTCGTAGATCTGGTAAAAATGTAGCACGCATCTAAAACTTCAAAATTCACACGTTATTTCAATTTGTGAATATCTATATTGTAGATTATTCAAACAACTGGTTAGTGGTTCATTGGCTTTTGCGATGCAGGATCCCCGGGACGTGTTTCGATAGGGCCAATTTATTAATGCATAAATAGGTAATTATTTGCTCGCGGTAAAAATATGATCCCTTTTGAGAGGCGGCGGATGCGGCGCCCGCTAAGTCTTTTGCCTCAGGCAGTCACGTAAATTGGATAGATGATGTTTAGATCATCCTGTGTAAAAGTAAAAGTTTGTCAGTATCGATCAAATACTCTTCGAAGTCGTATTTGCAATTAGGTGCACATTTACGTGCTAAAATAAAAATTTTGAAAATTAAGTAGATCCTTGACTCTAAATATAGAATTCATGTTACAATTAATATACGCTGCATTTAATGTTATAATGTAGTGCCTTATAAATCATCGGGAGCAAAACATGACCAAATTGCAGTGGAATATCTAATGTAATTCCATTATACTATTTTTTTAAGTTTTAAAAATAAGTGACTAAGAAAAATTTGGTGTGCGGTTGTTAGATTTTGTAAGAATTAAGACAACGGTGGCAGCAACTTTTGGTACGGATACGATTGTATAAGGGAGGTGAAAAAATAACATTACACTGAATGCCTTCCGCTCAATTTCCGTTTCAGTATTTATGTCCTAAAGTAGCCATCGAGTCAAAAGCACTCGCCAAGACTTTCTTTGTTATTTCACAAAAAAAACTGTATTTTGCATTGCGTCCGGACTAAAGTCAAAAGAGTAAACAATCACTGTCTCGAAAGTAAAATTTGAGTTAATAGAACGATGTATACAATTTTTTAATAAATATTTCTAATGCCATAGTTTTGCTTGCCAATTTGACCCCCAACCCAGCAATTATTATAAAAATCAAGTCTTGCATAAAAAACATCCTGTTAATAATACAGTCAACTAACACGGCTATGATTAATAAACCATCATTTATCATTTGATATCTGCAGCCTAACTGACAATAGCAGTGCAATTCCAAAAGGTCTTCTTCAAAGGCCAGTTTTTAAATAAATGTTTTAACTTTCATTTAATTTATTTATTAAATTTCTTGTACATTGTCGGGATTATTGTCAAATGGCTATTTATCTAAGCCAACAGATAGAATAAAACTTTTATTATAAAATTTAAGTCACAAAACTACTGACCATTATACCACAAGACTGATATAAAAACAAAAAGTACACAAAAATAGAAATAACAGTATCTGTATATAAAATACCTGTAATCAATACTAGCACTCAACGGAAAAAAATAAAGAGAAAAGACTAAAGGTGGGTAGATTAAGGAAGTGATCTAAACAGAGATACCGCAGAAACATTTATAATAATGTATTGAAGATGATTCAATAGTCGAGTCACATGGACACTATATTACGAGTAGATAGAGAAGAAAGAGGGCATGTAGGAGGGCGCTTTGAGAATTAGAACGAAGGGGTTAACTATGAACTGATAAGCGTTGAAATTTTCTACGAAGGCATATACAACGGCATTTCGTATTACAACGTATTATAACGAAAAATTTAATTATCACAAAAAAAAAAACCTTTATTATAGGTTTTTGCCATTTAAAGCATAGGACAGAAAAAACATCGACTAATTTGGAAAAGGCACACATCTAGCGGTTGAATAAAACGAGTTAACAAGAGAATAATAATAAGATTGCTTAGAACGGGATGTGTATAAGCGGGGAAATTTTTTTAATAAAACAGTGCAAATATAATAAAATGTATAAATAAGTCAATAAAATCAATATAACTGATGGAATCGATAACAATCAATGGCCATAAAATAACTTCTCACTTTGGTCGTGCGGCTTTAAGAAAGAACATTTTTTTATATTATTCGTAACATTTGTATAATATTATTATGTAATGTCATAAACTAAAGACTAATGAAAAATTATATTTTTCATTAAATCCTAAACTATCACATACATATATTTTCTAAACGTCTATATATTGACTAATTAAAATCTAATCATTTATTTTGCTATAAATAACTAATAAATGCTATAATTTGCATTACAACGAGGAAATTTGATAAAATATTAACGGGTACCTACCCTCCGATCGTCCAATTGAATTTTTACATTAATTTAATTAAAGTTACATATATATTATCAAACAAAAAGGAACTCATTTAATTTTAATATAATAATTTATGGACAAAATATAAAATTTGTATTGCCAATAACTTAAAACAGAACCTTATTAGCAATAACACCTTTTAAAAACTAGCCCAGATTTATCTGTAACACTTCGTATAAGGTTGTGATATATTTGATATGGAAGGATATGTTAGGAAAAGGGATCAAGGCGTTCTTTTGCGATTTAATAAAAAGGTTCTGCAAAATTACTGAAGACACCTTTGTAATGCGAGAAGATTTTTGTAAATTGCAGGAAATAGTATGTATTTATATGGTTGAAATTCTGTAATTCACATTCACACATACATTTTTTGCGTTCTTAAAATATACTTGCTGATACGATAAAAAATAATCATCTTTCCTATCTCCAGCTAGTGGTGCCTAATGCACTGTATTGTTACTACGATTGCAGCGTATCACGATCATTTTTATAACATGGGGTAAGTTGATCGGTCCTAAGAACGGAAAACTTTTGCATTGTAAAACCAACAATCTAATCAATATAAATTTTATGTCAACTAGGATTCGAAGCCAGGACCTTAAGGACTTTAGACACATACACTTAGGGGGTCGGTTTATTTTCACTTGATTTATTTTTTCAAGATTTTTACCTGAGAGTAAGCCATCGAGACTAAAAACTCGTCCAAGCGTCTAAATCAATGGCAAATATTTTTTTCTTATGCTTGGTCTTTCACATTATATATTCAACCCTTATCATTATAGAGTTTCGATAATATTGTGAAAAAATATTGTCCTGTGGTAGTGTCACGGACTTTGGATTAGGAGTTTCGAGGTCCTTATTCTGCTTTTCGACTTAATTTTTTTTTGCCAATATTGAAATTTTTAGGTAAATCATAAAAAAGGCAATATTACCTTATTAAATGTATACGCAACCTAAATAATTTAATTTTCATTCATCATTCTGCCTAAATTTGAACATCCACATTCCTCAATTCTTCCATTTGTTGACCTTTGTCCCACTTTGGATAATTTAAACCAGCTAATGACAGGTGATGCCCTGTTAATGCCTAAACTTCTACATTCACCTCTCAAAAATGTTTTCCCACTTTAAATGTCTATCTTGGTAACTCCCTAGAGAGAGTAATCCAGCCTTGTCAACAATCATTCGGACATACTCAAAATATTGTTAATAATTATGTATTTTGTCAGTCAAATAACTGTTTTTTTCTCTTAATGGTTTTCGTATTAACTTTCTATGAAATATTATTTAAATGGGATGAATTGTTACTTCCTAGAACCATAACGGTGCTTTTTTAGTTCTTTAAAAAATATGTTTTGTTAAGAATATGAAATTCTCAAGGGTGTTACATGATACTTTAGTATATTCTATTGATAGTCCATGTGGATGATAATTTACAAAATGTAGCGGTAAATGTGAATTCTATGGAGTTTAAAAATGAGCAGTTATGTAGGTAGGTACTGTTTCAATTTATTTAAAAATATTATTTATGGGGGGTCGTTTTGATGAATATTTATTGGTTTTTCTATTTTTTTGTTTTTCTAATACATTACATTGATAAAAAAATATCAATGGAAAATTAGTTGATTATTGTTTAAGACACTATTGAAATAAAACCAAATTCACAAAACAAAAAACTGTTATATCACCTTGTTGTGAAATCATGATCATTAATTTTGTTTTCGCATCTAATTAAGCATAAGACACTACAATGATTCAAATTGCATCGTATTATGTAGATAACATTCGTTTTGATTTCTTCTGAACGATTTTAGGCTATATGCTTTCGGTATATTTTTGGTCTTCGGGAATGCGACTACATTTCTGATTTTCTTGGGCAACTAAAATGGCTCAAAATTTAACAGTGGGGAGACTATCACTCCCTTTCACTTATGTTAATTTTACTTCATAGTATATTTCGATAAAAATTATTGTCATATTTTTTGAAAATATTTAAAATAAATGTATGCTTTAGCATACACTTTTGTGGTTCATAAAAAAATCATTAATCTATAAGAAATCAAGTTTCGCGAATTCAATGCAGAATGTATAAGCAATGCACACAAATTATTTTGATTCTTATGTATATTTTATGCATTTTTTCCTAATAACTTTTTTATTATTTGTATCATTTGGAACAAAGAAAAATTTATAAATTTTAATTTAATTTTTAATTTTAATTTTGTTTATTAAGAAAAACAACAGCAATACAAAAAAATATACACAACATTATAAATAAAAACATAAAATAAAGCCAAATCAGTTTTCACATAAATACAATTATTAAAATCCAGTTCAGTTAAATATAATTCATAGAAGTGCATGTGTGCGAGTTTTTTTTTTGTGTGAGGATGCGTGTGTAAAAAAGTGGAGTGTGGTTTTGGTAGGTATGTGAATATGTGTGTGATTGTATATGGGTGTGAGGGTAGGTTTAAGGACAGGGTAAGTGTGTATTTGATATGAGTGAATAGAAACAATTTAAATTTATAATGTAAAAATATTTTATTTTTTTTATAACGAAACATAATTTTTTTCAAATAATAGTTTTTTAATTTTGGTTTTAAAAGTGAATTTACTGCAGTCAAATATGTCTATGTTATTGAAAAACAAATTATAATTACGCGTGAAGCGAATCAGAGGAGAGTTCTGTGCATAGCTGGTGCGAACTGTGGGTACATGGAAAAGAGATAGATTCGTGTGACGGGTGCGGTAGCCAGGTACGTTAGGGCCAACTCAGAAACCAGAACAGGACTATCATGACGTCCATTAAGAATGTCATGTAAAATCCCCATATCTAATAACAAACGACGATACAAAAATGCATTAAAAAATTGTTATAATACGAGATTTACACACAATAAAGGTTATGGGATTCCAAAGACATGCGACAAGTGTGGAAGAGAAACTGTAAAATATGTGGTTCCAGTTGTGTTCAATTTGTTGCCAAACGATCTTAAAAATTGCACTACCAAAAGAGACGGGGGTGAAATAAGATAATGGCTATTCGATCAAGAGTTTATATATTGCTAAAATGGAATTGATGTAACTATAGATATATAATACATATATATATGTGTGTGTGTGAGTGTATATGTATATATAGATATAGATATAGACATATATGTATATATAGATATTGAAATGGAAATAGATATGTAAAGAAATAATGGTTGTAAAAAAAAAGGCTTTATGCCTATTAATTATGTACACACATCTGTTTTCAATTTTGGTATTACGGTTTTGTATTTATTTTTATTTTATAATTGCAATATTATGTACTTTTTGCATTTTTTTAATTTTTCTTAATATTTTTTATATTTATAGACATTATCATTTTTTTTGCTTCTTATAGTTAAGTTAGAAGTAATTATTATCATACAATAATGTAAAGGATTTTCACTGACAAGCCATATAAATTGGCTTGGTGGGTTCTGTAATTAAAAGAATGATTGAAAAAAATGTTTTTTAAAAAAAAATAGTAACATTATACGTAAATAATAAATAAATGAAAAAAAATACGTGAAAGTTAAGCAACTAAATATTTCTTAACATTACACTTAGATATTTAAATTATACGTTATGAAGAGTGAAACCCACTATCACATCATTATGTAAATTTTATTCTAAAATGAGATATAGCAAAGAGAGTAATAGCTACTTTATGAATTAGTAATGCACCTCTAAACGATTCTGGGTGGAAACTAAAGATACTTTAAAATGCACTTAAATTTCATATGAGGAAAACGTACCAACACTGTAACAAGGAGTTTAATAATATTTTAACTCGCTTTGTTAACTTTGTAGCTAACCACCAATGCAGTTTTCAATTATATGTGTTTTTATTTATTTTATTTTTTGTAATAACAACAATCAGCAACGACACAAAAAAAAAAAACGAGGTCAGTAATTCTTCATTACTCTACTAACGACCATCTACCGACAGAATGCATTAAAAAAAATAAAAAACGATTTGATTTGATTTTTGATTGAAGTTTTTTTCATTCAAAAAAAAATTGACAGACCCAACAGAGGTGAATAACATTTTTGAGACGGGAATATAAAAGTCTAGACCCTTTTATAGCATAAACCTACATGACCGATTATTGGCTGATTTAAATGACAACTTAAAGGTAGAGTTTTATCACCATTACTCTTTTCCCTGTTTATCAATCCGATAACAGAATGTCTCAATTGTTCATTTGTTCATATCATCTCTATGCAGATAATTTACAACTATATCTTCATTTCAGATCTGAAAGCTCCAGTGAAGCAATAGAATCGATGTCTAATACACTAAATTGTGTGTCAACATGGACAAAAGAGTATGATTTACTTATAAATCCATCTAAAACACAAATTATGTTTGCGGGTAGTCAAAGGTCTTCTATGCTGCTAGCAAAAAGCACGGCATCATCCGCATACAGAAGACAGTTGACAGTTATACCACTCATTTTTGCTCCCATTCTTAAATCTTTCAGTTTTTTCATACAGTTATCGATGTATATGTTGAACAACCATGGTGATATTACACATCCCTGTTTGACTCTTTTCGGAATATTAACCCACGATGTGAATGAACCATTCACCTTCACACATGCTGTGCTGTCCTTATACAGTGACGCAATAGCCCTTGTCAGGTTACCATTTACTCCATACTCCGATAAAACCTTCCACAATTTCTCTCTGTCAGCTCTATCAAATGCCTTTTGCAGATCGACAAATGCGCAGAAAAGTTTCTGATGTTTAGCCAGAAACTTTTCTGTCATACGAGTATTTTGCAGAGCAAATATTTGATCCATACATCCTCTTCCATTCATAAATCAACTTTGTATATCCCAAAATCTATCTTGAAGACCTTCAATTCTTGGTAACAAAAGTCTACGATATATGCAAGAAAAGCGATTTGCTTATGAATGTTGATAAATCGAAAGTGATGGTTTTTGAAAGGGATGAAAATATAACTAAATGTGAGATTAGCGTGAACGGAGATATTCTGAATCAGGTAGAAGAATTTGTGTACCTGGAAAGTATGTTTACTAGGGACGAAAAGGCCGAGAAAGATATTGAAAGGAGGGTGAGTGCCGGGAACAGGGTGAACGGTGCACTGAAATCTACTTTGGCAAACAAATGTTTATCGCAGGAGGCGAAACTAGCAGTTCACAACGGATTTCTAGTTCCAACTCTAATGTATGGGAGCGAAGTATGGAATTTGAAAAAAAATGATGAAAGTAGGTTGAATGCTGTCGAAATAGGATCCTTCAGGCAAATGTGTGGTAAAACGATGTATGATAGGTGCACAAATGTCGAGATCCGTGAAGTGTGTAAGGCATGCATTATTGACAGAATCAAGAAAGGGGTGCTGCGTTGGTTTGGACATGTAGAGCGAATGGACAGCGAAAGAACGGCTAAAAGGATCTACGATGCAAATGTTGATGGATGCAGAAAACGAGGAAGACCGAGAAAGACATGGCACGATCTAGGAGTACAAATGGAATGTATGCTGGCGTGCATCAAGCGTGGCGTGCATCAACTAATGAATCAAGCCGCAAAATATTTTTCAGTCTACACTCACTTAGAAGGTTGCAAAAATTCTTACCCATTAGTACTAAATGCATTTTTGTACAAGCATCACTACTACCCATTCTAGATAACGCTGATGTTTCCGTGACTGATTTAAGCTGTAAGCAACTCGATAAACTTGAACGACTTTAGAATACATGCATAAAGTACATTTGTGGTTTTAGGAAATATGACCAAATTAGACAGCGGAGAGACTATCAGTCCCTCTCACTTCTGTTCAATGTACTTCATAGTCCTAACGCTCCTATATACCTGCGTGAAAATTTTCAACGCTCATCAGTTCATGGTTAAATTCTTAGTTTTTATTCTCAAGGTACTCTTTTGACACCCATCCACAACTCCTCTTTCTTCTCTAACTCATATAGTGTCCATGAGGCTCGACTGTAGAATCATCTCCCATCCACCATCGAAAATGTTACTACATTATCTCTGTTTAAATAACATTTGAAGAAACATCTCCTTTCTCTTCCTTAATATCTCCTCCTTTCCTCTTTTATCTTTTTCCTTTTTCCTATTGAGTAATAGTTTTGATTTAAGGTAATTTATAAACAAATACGTTTATCTCTATTTTTATATATCTTTAGCTTTTTAATATTTATTTTCTATTGAATATGTTCTGTAACTTGAATTATAAAAATGAAACTATTATTTCATTAGTTGGTTGGAAGAAATTGCCGTTTGGCAATAAACCCGCCGATGTACAAATAATATTATGTACAAAAAGTTAAATAAATAAAACAACTTTAAACCATTTTTTTTATCTATCTGGGTGGATAATAAATACTGTTCTGTGTCAAATATAACCGGAACCCTGGACGAGTGTTTTCCACTCGATAGCTGCTCTCAGGTAAAAATACGGAGAAAGAAATCTAGTGTAGATAAGTCTGTCTCGTATTGTAGTGTTTGGCGCATTTTTGACTATGCTTAAGGCTCTAATTTCAACTCCTTACCGGGTGGACGTGAAACATTGGTTTTAAAGGTGATTCTTTAAAGACAATATTTTATTGCTGGACTGGCAAACAAAGCGTAAGACGTTCACTCTACCTTCTACGCTTTAAAAAATGATCAGAAAAAGACAAACAAAAAAATATTAAATAGTTTGATTTCAAAGTAAGTGCATTAAATATCAAAAATAAGAAATATCGAAAAATATTTTAGTACACCTATAAAAAACAAAATGGTTTTTCAATAGCAATTATAAGGAACAAAAATCTTTATCTATAATACCCTTATTCACAAAATAATTTGTTATGACTTTTCTTTGCGTGATATTTTAAATTCGCCTTAAGCGCACGCAGTATTTTTTATTATTATTTTTTAAGCTGAGACAAACAATTTAAAACAAGATCAAGGATGGTGGCGTGTCAATAGCAAATATACTTATATATTTGAAAAAACGCATTTTTTTACAAGAAAACGTTATGTTATGTTCTTATTCGGTAAAAAAGTATGGTGTATAACTCGCGACGTTGGTATATAATTGTTTCTAGTCCACCATATAAATATATTTAACCCTGACTGGTGTAGTTTGCGTTATTGAAAACATTTTTTTTGTTTTTTATTTTAAGCATTACGAATGAAAAGCTATTTTAAAAGATTATTGATCGAGGTAAAAATACAAGGATAAAACGATAGAGAAATATTACAATTCTGACCAAAAAACATGACCAAATTGAAATTTCTGAGAAATCGAAAGCTAATTACCATTAATTTATGTAATTCTTTTATTGATCTCATAATATAAGTAGCTACGTAAGATTACTAGCTAAAACTGTTGTATTTAAAATAAAATAAAACAGTCTTGTTTATTTTGATGACATCCATGGTGTAATGGCTGTAATGTAAGATGTTTGATTCACACACGAAAGGTTCCGAGTTCAATTACCGGCGAGAACAAAAAAAAAGTGGTTTTTCTCAAGCCTGTAATGTAATTCACCACCGTGAGTTAATTTTTTTTTACATGAAATTTATAAAGATGACAGAATTTTTCCGTTTACTTATTTTGTTTTTTACTTCGATTAAATAAATAATAATTATAAGTAATAGCGTATTTTTAAAATATATATATTTAAGACTGTATGAGTTTTTTTTTATGTTAAGCCTCAATTTAAATGAAAATGGTACCCAGCAGAATAATTTACAACTAGCACCAATGTAAAAGTATACATATTTGAATTGACGTGCGCTTGTATTGTATTGGCTTGTTAGCGGTGTGCGGGGGTTAAAATTACAGCAATTTCAACACCTTTGAGGTGCTAACGTGGAAACCCAAACTATTAATTTGAAACTAAGATAAATGATCAATCTTGCCCGTTATTGGCGGGTAAACTGAATTATTGGTTACGTCACTTTATCGCATGATTATATTACGATATGTATTTATGAAAAAATATTATAACGAGACCCCAAATTGGGTGAAATTTTAAATTACTGTCATCGCTGACTTTGTGTCTTGTATCTAATAATATTAGCTGTATCCCACGAGAGCAGGAAATAAACAGGTATGCAACCTTTCCTAATTATATATTTTTATTTTTATAATGCTTTATGATGAAAAAGGAAAGTACCAATAATACATAGCAAGTATCCATTACTAACAAGGTGTTGAAAATATTTTTCGTTCATTTTAATTGGTAGATGACTAAAAATTGAGAGGACATAATACCTAATAATACCTACAGTGCACATTCGCCTATAAGGAGAATTAATGTGTTTGCAAATGAATACGCAAATGATATAAATATATTGAATACAACACTTTTGAATTTCAAAAGGCAGTGTGTCAATTTATTATTTCCAAATTTAAATACTTCAATAATACTATGTTGTAATATATTGTATACTTTTTATCAACTTATATCTGTATCTTCCACATTCTTCTAATTTAAAGATTCTTTTAATATCACCGATTGGAAAAAATGCACCTCTGTTCTTTTCTACTAGAATATATGTATGTATGTAATATAATAAGATTAGTTTTTATATTTTTTTATTTTCTTATTTTTATCACTTCATTTCAAATTTTTGCTACTTCTGTGTAAAATGTATGTCTCTTCTTTATATTTAAATATATGTAAAACATGTAAAAGCCTACAAGGCGTTTAAATAAATACCTATTTACTGATTCTCTTGTGGATTCTTATTTTTCTCAACTTGATGAAAATTCAAATAAATATGTTTATATTATTCATAAAGGTATGAAAAATGTTTTTTTTAATGTTTTGAGTGGGTACTTGAAAATATAATCATAAGATTTAAAAATTACGAAAATTATCTATGTTATTATGTGTATTTTAACTAAGTCTCTTAATGTTATAAGTAATAAACAAACATATTACGATCAATATAAGTATATATTAATATTTACAAACATTTCTTTACCTACCGGTTTCGAGACGTACCCGTTTCTTCGTAAGAAAACTAATTATATAGGTCTTTCGTGCAATTTGCATATTGCTGTAATTAGTCTCCTGGCGAAGAAACAGGTAGTCAAAGAAAAGTTGGTAAATTGTTAAATACAAATAATAACTAATATTTAATAAAACGTTTGACACAAAAACTTCAGTATTTAAATATTTATAATAAAAATAATTTCATTGTGGTAACCTGGTGTACCGCAAAAAGGATTTTGCGTCCAGGATAATCTTTTTAAACCGTTTTTTTCGATAATTCGATTTTGTTGAGAAATTGCCTGTTAACTTTTTAATTTAAATTGGGCTAATTTTGTAATATGAAACTTCCAGGATAACATCATTATTATGTACATAATATTGTGATGTAATCAGTAAAAACGTTATAGTGTTTATAACACCTCATCCTTTATAATTATCGATTTCAAAAGCGGCGAACACCTTTTTTCTCATAAAAAGGTTAGTAATTGAGATAAAATTATTCATTTTTACTTGAGGAATGAATATTTTTTTGTTTTCTCTAAGCAAAATATTATGTACCCTGCACCTACATTTTAGTTAAGAACGATTAAAACGCAATACTACATTTTAAATTAAAGTTATTTGCACAAAGCAATGACTTTAAACAATACTTTGGTATCTTAGAGTTCAGGACGATTAAGCGTACGGTTCAGTCAGTGAAATAGAACCTGAACTTTAGACGAGTGTTTCCAACTAGATAAAATATCATCGAGTAGAAATACACTGCAATTGAGTGAACTTAAAAATAATAAAAATCATATTAAAAAAACTTTACACCACGTACTTTTTATCGTGAATTCTGAATTTTGTTCCACAGTGCGTCGGGAACACTTGATAGAATACCAAAAGAAGATTTTTTTGTACGACTATCTAAATAATTGCATTACATTACAATTAATGTATGCGAGAAAAGCGATTTGCTTATGAAATGCGATCCCTCAGGCGAATGTATGGTAAAACGATGTATGATAAGTGTCGAGATCCGTGAACTGTATAGGGCTAAGATATGCATTATCAATAGAATCAAGAAATGGGTGCTGCGTTGGTTTGGACAAGTAGAGCGAATGGACAACGAAATAACGGCTTAAAGGATCTACGATGCGAATGTTGATGGATGCAGAAAACGAGGAAGGCCGGGAAAGACATGGCACGATCAAGTCCATCAAATACTTGAAAATGGACATGTCAAAAGTAGGAATAATTGGCTTACGTGCATGAGAAGATGTATGAATGTAGAGAAAGCGAGGTCTGTATGCAAAAATAGAGTAATATGGCGTTCTATCTTCTCTGCCTACCCCTACGGGGAAACGGCGTGATGGTTTGTTCAGTTTGAAAGTAGCAACGCTAAATATTAATTTGTTATTCATTCAAAATCAAGTATGTGCCCATATTGAATTCATGTTTAAATGAGTGAGTCATTTATATGACATACAATGTACAGAGAATGATATCTCTAGAGGGGCCTGACAGATTGGAACAAAATGAAAAACACCCGATAATTATCACTATGGTAAAATGAATCGATATTAATATGCCATTTCTTTTTTTTAATAGAAGGAAAATATACGTCGGCTTCCGCATGAGAAACGTTCCTATAATTATCTCTGAATTGATGACTTTGTACTGAGGCCTCTTTTAAAACAATGCATTATTTATGGGCCCTAAATGGTTTTATTCATTCGATGTTTCATTCACAGCACGTAGGTATATCAATTGCCTGGCCCTTATTATCCTCTGGAAGGCTTCGAATTTGAATAATCGTCCATCTTCATGAATTAAAACATAGGACAATCCAGATTTACTTGAAGCTACTGTAAAGATTAAAAGTTATGATCCGATAAAGTTTGGAAATCTCTTCCCATCTTTTAATTTCTAATTTAATCCAATAAATTCTCAAAATTATTTAGTCTTGCAAATCTTTCGACCTCGTATTTCTTATGGCTTTTTGTTTGACATTGACACATTTGCAATAGGGAAATATCACGTTTTTTTTAAACATATTAAAATTTTTAAAAATCTATGAAATACTGTCAAAAAAAATTATTGTTTTGCTAATAATTAGTACTTAGCATTTAAAAATTTTTAAATTTGTAATTTTGAATTCCCGCAAAAACAGTCATTCTATTAGCAACGCCTTTAATACGTCACGATTCATGTTTATTTGTTCCTGACCATTCAAATTTGTTGAAAACATTGACATGAATCTTGACGGCCAAACATGTCGCGTTTTTCTAGTGACGTATTTTTAAAAAGATTTATGTATGAAAACGTTTTTCCACAATTACCAGATTTTGAAAATACAATTAATTATCCGTATTCGTAGTATGTGATATTTCCCGATTGTATTTTTTCATTTATCATTTATCATTTTTTTATTTCCCTATTCCGCCTTTTTTGGGGCGATTTGACTAAATTAATACTTTAAATTTTAATGTTCAAACTTTCAGTTTAAACCGGGTGGTGGTCCCGTGGCTAGTGTCGCGGACTCACGGATCAAAGGTCCGAGGTTCGAACCCCGCTCTACCACAACCTGATTCCCATTTACTAATAGTGAGTCATTTACAACTTATTTTACTAATTAATCGAATCGGCATTCACTTCGTAATACTTAATTATAAATTATTATGAAAATAAAACTTTGTTATTAGTGTTACACAATTTTATTATTTTCCTTAAACTCTATTACAGTTTCGGGAGAGCACTCCTCCTATTGTCGGGTAATACAAAAAGTTTTTATCACCCGTCGATGAGAAGAGTGCTATCCTAAAATTGTAATAGTATTCTTGTTAAGAATCAAATCGTGTAACACTAAAAACAAAGCTTAATTTTCATAATAATTTATTTACAACTCGTTAAAAAAGGCCCCAAAAAAATAACAAATAGATTAATAATAAGTTTGCAAATTATTTTTTCAAATATATACGTAATTTTTTTTTTTTTTTAAGATAAAATATGTATAATATGTTAAAAACGTTATATATTTTTAAAAAAATACTGTCCCAAAACGCGTCGTTATCGTATATCACTATTGTTCAAAAACGACGTAAGCCCTGTAAATGTCTAGATTAAAATATTCCATTTTCAAAAATATTTTCCCTCTATGTTTCTACAAACATGAAATATTTGCGTAATACATATTATTTTTATGAACATTGTACATATAAAAATAAAGAAGCAATACCAAAAAATAGTACCTGAAAGAGTTCTGCAAGATCTGCAAAATTGCAGACCGCAAACTTTTGACTATTACTGGTATCATCAGATTATGAACAAATCATAAGATGAATGTATGTAGGAGTGTGTTTTTTTTCAATTTACACCACGTAAGGAGCATTTAAAAATATCAACTGCGGTAAAAATATAATCAATATACGTTAAATAAACGAGTTTGTCCTTTAATAACCTGGATATAAGCAAAACGCTGAAATTAATTTTATAAATTGTTAATAGTAGGTACACGTTAAATTACGTAACTCTTACTAACATTTATAACAAGTATATTGTAATACATCACAAAAAAAACAATCTTACCTTTTTTTTGTTTTTATTTTTATTATTTATTTTAAAACAAACTTTCATTTTATTTTTTCTAATTTTTTTCAAAAGTTTATTTATACATACAATTTTTAAAAATTACATCAAAAATATCTTTTTATTACTTTGAGGATGTTTCTCATTTTTACTTTTAAATTTCTTTAAGTGTAATTTTTTATTCCCTAAAATATTATTATTGTAATTGAACAGAAATTGTTAATCAATTACTTAAACATGTTTTACAATAAAGAAACTTTGCTTGTCCATTAAAATTAAATTTATTTTTTATTCATTAAGATTGTGATAATTGCACGATTTGTTACCCGATGAAAGAAATTATAATATTGTTTAAAATTATAATGTTGGGACTAAATGGCTCTCTTTTACAGATTTTAAATTAAGATTAAAGTATATATAAGATAAAAACAACAGTAAAATAATTGAGCACCAGGTTGTGTAATTGTGTTTTAGTAGAATAACGGACTCAGATTAAAGGCACACCACATCAAATTCTCTTTTCAAAAAAACTGTTTTTCTTCTAATATTACACTATACTTTTTTTGTATAAACTGCTCACTGGACAAAACCCTTCGCATTTTTTAATGCTCCTAATTATTATGATAGTCGTTATTAAAATAATATATACGCAAATAAATGTAAGCAAACATAAAAGTATATAAACATAAAAAATAGTAAATAAAACATACTATAATTATAAGCACAACACATAAGTACGGTGCCGCAATTGAGACGAAAAAAAAGCTACTGTGGTTACTCAAAACATCTTGAATGTTTTACTTCACTCTGTTAGGAATTGAACCCAGGACCTCGAGTATGGTAGGCAAATGCATCAACCACTACACAACAAGGCGAACTTGTCTCCACTCGATTTCCTTATGCAGAATTTTAACTGAGAGGAGCCATCGACTCGAAAGCACTCATCCAGGGTCCTGGTTTTAAACATTTCTCACACAGAACTGTTTTATTCATCCACCTGAACACAGTGTTTTATTAAACAGTATATTACATAATAAAATGTTAAAATCAATAAATTAATGCGATCCTCGTATAAAACGATAAATTACAATTGTACGATTTTCACTAAATTTGTTATCGGTTTTGTAGCTTAATTCCTTCAATCCATCATCCCAGGTCTCCGAGCTTCTCTTAATGGAGGTTGCGAGGGAGGAGATCTGTGATCGATGGCTGTAATGGAGGGACAATAATTTATACCTATACGCCGTACTGTTAGTGCTTCCGTAGCCTCAGTACCAAGTGGGAACTTAATACACGTACTTGGCTCGCAATATACTCGAATGTATAATGTATAATGGGAAGCCGCCGTGAGCGGTTGGTAATGTGAGATTTACTTCTGGAAGTAAATAATTGCGAGATATTCTTGCGGATAGTGATGTGTAATAAGCGTTTTCTTGCTGTTTGATTTAATTACATTATATTATGTATTTTGTTCCAATTAAATATGAATTATGTTAGGTGATCAGAGTGACAAAAATTAAATAACATAAACCAGCCAATAACAAGCTGCATGTTAGACAATTCAGTCTTTAAGGGTTCAGTTCATTTAAATATCGAATATCAAGAAATTTATCTCTCTCTCATACACATACACACCCCCACATATTATGGATGCACCCTCACTCACGCAAGGACGCACACACAGCACGCCACTATTCTTCATCAACAAATGCACCTAAAAAAATTAGGAATATAAATTATTGAAACAACATCTAACAGATCAAAAACTACGTACTTACATTAACAAAGAAAAAACGTCAAATACAAAATAGTTATTTTGGTGTACCGCAAGGATCAATTTTGGGTCCACTGCTGTGTATATTATATATAAATGACATGTTATTATACAATTTTACAGGAATAATAATTATGTATTTCGACGATATAGGACTATTTTTTAAAAATAAACTGACGCATTGACAAGACATACACAACGACCTAACTGTTTTGAAAAAAAAAATGCTTTTGGAATTAAGAATAAAATGCCGTAAAATAGATGGCTACATAAACAACAAATGACCGATAATTGAAATCGAACATTAAAAATACTTGGGACTAATAATAGATCGACTATTGACATGGACAATTTATACAAATAATTTTATTAGCACAATGGCATCAGGACCAAGTTTTTTTTTTAATCAAAAATTTTGTCCGAAAAATTGAAAAAAATCTAATGTATGAAGCCCATGTAAAACCCAAAATATTTAGTGGAAAACAACTATGGGGAACAAAAAACCAAAATACCACAAACGGACCACTACGACAGAAAAACATATCAAAGTTAGTAAATGACGAGATAAAATAATGTACGAGAATATCAGAACAATATCACATATAACATTCTAAAACGAAACAAGAACAGTCAAAACTTATAAACTCTGGACTGAAATTATCCCACAACAAACTACCAGACTGAACTAAACGAAAGACTCCGACAACCATAAAAAAAAATACATATTCATTATCATTAACAACCGATTCGATAAAAATGCTACATAGCTGCGGTATAGACGAAAAGGATGTGAGAATAATAAAAAACCTGTATTGGAACCAGAGTGCTATTATTAAATTGGAAAATGGGAATACTTCACAGGGTATTCCCATTCAGCGAGGGGTCCGACAGGGTTGTGTTCTCTCGCCTACTTTGTTTAACCTGTACTCTGACTTGGTCTTCAAAGAAACTCTGATTAGTACAAATCTCGGTGTGAAGGTAAACGGTGTAGCTATCAATAATATAAGATATGCAGATGACACCGTTCTTATAGCAGATAATATACAATACCTTCAAGAACTGCTTGATAAGATTAATTCCGTCTGTGAACGTTTTGGTTTAAATATTAATGGAAACAAAACTAAACTTATGGTTTTTAGCCGAGAGAGTCATCTAAATGTAAATCTCCAACTCAACTGTTTCATATTGAGAGAGTGAAACAGTTTAGGTACTTAGGCAGTATCATCACAGAAAATCTAGACCCCGACATTGATATAAAATGCAGAATAGAAGAAGCCCAAACAGGATTTAACAAAATGAAAAATCTTCTTTGTGACGATAATACAAACCTTAAGCTTAAGCTGAGACAACGAATGGTCAAATGTTATATATGGTCTGTCTTACTGTACGGTGTAGAGGCGTGAACTCTAAAAGTTAATATTATTAACCGCCTTGAAGCATTTGAAATGTGGATCCACCGTAGAATGTTAAGAATATCTTGGACCGATATGATAACCAACAATGAAGTATTACGTAGAGCCAATACTAATAGAGAACGATTCACCACTGTTAAGCTCCGTAAGATTTCATATTTTGGTCGTGTGTTGAGAGGTGATAAATATGCCATACTTCAGCTTGTCATGCAGGGGAAGATCGAGGGACGTAGAGGGGTCGGAAGAAAACAGCTCTCCTGGCTTCGAAACATCCGAGCATGGACTAGAGAAGCTTTCTCCCAAGTGATCGTCAACGTTAGGGGGACCCGACATGACACGTGAAGAAGAAGAAAAACAATAGAGTATGAATTAAAAAAGTAAAAATATTTCAATGAATGTAATAGTTCTAATGGCTTACAAATTAATTTCAAATAAAAAAGTTATTTTAAAACTGCTTATATCAAATATACACACAAAAGTTAGTAGAAAGAGCGATCGAATCGTAATAATGTCATTCTGAAATCAGTAATAATATTTTATACTGTAAAAAAACGTGTGTACGAAAAGTAAATTTACTGTACTTGGCAGTTGTTCGCGAGTAGGTTACATGGCCTGAGGAGGGGAACACTCCCTAGGTAGAAGAGGGGAGGGGGTGAGAGTTGCATATTTTAATCTACACCCCCAAGGATCATTTTCCGAAAACACTTACCTTGTTTTAAGATAGAATAGCTTGATTGAGTTATTTACATCTTATGTTAGATGGTGTATTCTTTCCATTTATAAATCATGTATATGTGTAAAAATAATATTAAAAAAAACGTTAAGCCATTTTTCGGGTAATAACACTTATTATGATCATTACACGTGACATGACGTAAAATTATGTTTTCTGAAATGAAATGATAAATGTCTTTGAAGGATAACAAATAGCGATAATAATGAAGCGTGGCTGTATTAATTATAAAATTAAATTTTCACATTGAAGTGGGAGGTCCCTGCAGTAATTAAACCAGCATTTACTAATTCCGCAATGAGCAGTGGCTTTTGTGAGATATTACTGAATATTTATCCAAATCAACAGTGACACCGAAATACGAAAAATAAATTAAATTACACAATATTATGTATCGTGCCTTCTACACCCACCGCTCCAGGTGTCATTTAAACTCACAATATTTTGGTCACTTACATTGTAAACCATGATTAAATGGGCGTAAAACTCCCATATTTTTACTAAACGTAAGAAAGCCGCCAAATTAACAAGAAAAAAAAAAATGTGCTTTATAAATATTTTTTTTTGTCCTAACAGTGTCAGTATACTCTTACAGGGCTTCATGTCAGAAGAAAAAATGTAAAACATTTTTGATTTTTTTTTAAGCCAAACAACAGGCTTATGAAAGCCCTAACAGATTAGCATTATTGTATATTTATTATAAAGTAACACTTAATCTAAACTATTTTAAATTTACGTAGGTGTAATTATGGCATAATCTAGGTGGACATGGCAAGTGTGTCATCGCGAATCAAGAGTGACAACACCGCTTGCTTCTTGAATGCTTGCCTTTGCTGAAGGAACACATCGTTAACTCCTCAAAAGAATCCCTTCTCCTACCAATCTCATCCTAGTTCTAATATTTCCTTACCCTGTACATTCCTCTTTACATTGGGAATGTAATTATTATTTTATAACTCTACATTTTTTTTTGTTCCTTAGTATGCTCACAAAAAGTGTAATATAGTTATGAAAAACTTTAATTTATTGTATTGATAAATAACTGCCATTCCGTGAATTTTTATAAATCTTTTGTCGTTTTTCCGAAATAAACATGTTTGTTTTATTATTTATTTTATTACCTACCTGTTTCTGAGTGCTTTTTGATAAGGGATAATATTGGGTGGTTAAAAACAAAGTTTAAAAAATATATATAATGAATAACGACAAAGTTCGTGCTTCAAATGTTAACTTTATACATAGCGAACTTTAATTCACTGAGACCTCCGGTAAAATATGTTTTTCTGTATTTATCTAAAATAATGAGCTAAAAGATATAAGTAAGTAATTTTTATTTTTATTTATAATTTATTTTTTGAACTCATGTTCATTTGGTATTATGGTTATATCAAAACCAACAATTATCCTAAATAATTAATTGTATCTCACTATTATGACAGTAATATCACCCTTTATATGAAACATAATATCACCCTTTATATGAAACATAATAACTCACCTATAACATAATTCACGTGCCATGAAAATACTTCAGAGACAACATTTAATTTAAAGTGTTACACCTATCAATCTTTAGAAATATAATAAGCGATTAGTCAGTCTTTTAGGAGATTTTAGGTACTTGCTTCTTTTGAGATTCATGCTAGGTACATAAACTTTGCAGGTAAGAAAGTACAATTCTAGTAATAATGATTGTATCCTTATATTTTTTTACATTATAAATTTTATCTTTAAGTAAAAGAAGTAAATTAAAGGACATACAAATAACAAATTTATTTAAAGACGTTTTTATATTTTAAACTTTAATATTATTTACAAAAGCAGAAAAATTAAAATTATGATAAACTACAAAATTAAAAAAGGGTATAAAAAATACTTAAAAATAACAAAATAAACATAATACTAGGCATCAAAATAAATTCAAAATGATGTATACAAATTTTATATTGTTGATCTTTTTTAAAAATAACAAAGTTAATAAAAAACTTGCAGGCTACAGTAGGCTACAGCCGATTGTAACATGTTAGAAAGTTCAGTCTTTAAGGCTTTGTTTTATCGATAACGTAAGCGATCGTTAGGAATAAAGAAGAATCTGTAATTCAAAATAATGCTACCAGCACAACACACAATATTGCGACTTGCTTCGGGTATTACAATGTTTACAGCTTAATAAGTAGAGGCGCTTGTGTTCCATGTTTATTTACTGAAAATCAACTGTTAATTATTTTAAAAATGGATACTTATTAAGCGCTCAATGGAGGACCTTAACAATTTTTTAACTTTTCGACTTGGTAGTTTTTATTACAATCTCTGATCTTACTGGCGTCAAATTACGGAGAAAGAATAAAGCTGCGAGAAAAAAAAGAAAGATAATACTTGAAGAAATAAGACAAAAAAATCACCTATGAATACTCATCACCTTTTACAGTGGACAACGGAGTATGGATTAAATAGATATTTATATGTAACAAGCTGACCCGACAGACGTTGTCCTACCCGAACGTTGGCTTGCCTGCAATTACCAGGGAAAAAGTATTTTCATTTATAAGTTGGTACCTAGGCACTTGTTTATGATTAAATTCCTAAAATAAAACTATTAATATTCAAATATTGAATTAAAGTAGAAACCTAAGTACATATTTATGGTTGAATTCCAAAGCATAAAATAATCCATTTTCAAATATAAAATTCTTTTTGCGAATTTCAATCTTGGCTCTTTTCACCAACAAGGGTGCACTTTATTCATGAATGCGACTTTCAAAAAGGCATTGAATGTCAGTTTATATTATTTTAGTTTCACCAAAAATCCAGTAAAAAGAAATAAATGGGTAGAAATTATAAGGAATGTTATGAAATAATCTGATTGGGATCCGTAAAAACCGAAGGTCGTTTGTAAACATTAAAAAACAAATCTTTTTTAAATGCAAAAAACAACATCCTTCCTTTTTTGTAAATGCATTCTTGTCAAATGCAACCTGAATGATGATTTTTTGATTTTTTTAATTTTTTTTTTTACAGATTCGATTGAAATTTTTAATATCTACGAACACGCGCAGCGCAAAGATCTACATTTCGCTAAAAAACCGCACGTA
This sequence comes from Micrasema longulum, assembly GCF_059751315.1. Taxonomy (NCBI): domain Eukaryota; kingdom Metazoa; phylum Arthropoda; class Insecta; order Trichoptera; family Brachycentridae; genus Micrasema; species Micrasema longulum. The sequence goes on along the minus strand of NW_028279955.1, from coordinate 11,095 downwards.
AATTTGTCAAGGCGTTAAGGAAGAGTTCAGTGACATCGCACGTTCAGAAGAATTATAAATATAAAGATTATGTATTTTTCTTTATTTTTATAAGGTAAAACAACGAATCTCCAATTTACCGCAGTTTTATATTATATTTAAGTGTAAAATAATTTCATATTTCTTGTAACAATAAAAAAAAACATATTGTGTATGAAAGATTATCGCAAGAGACTTTGTTGTACTGGAGTACCATTGTTGTGTTATTTGCACTCATATAACACATTATATGATATTCACAAATACAGTTATGATGCAGTTATATAAGAAGTGTAGGTACTTATTACAACGTGATAAAAATATATTAATTTACCTTCCTTGTGAAGCTGAGGGTCAAAAATTTGGACCAAAAAACTTATAGTAAATTTTAATGATACGCGATTACATAACATTTTACAATCGGCCACAAATAATATGATGATTGATGCCATAAACTGTCTACTTCAGAAGTTAGGCCCGTTCGGAGTGTTTTTAATGAAACGTGGCGTGTTAAAAAAAGCTTTTGCGGTTGAGACGGCATTTTTAAACAGTTTTAAGAAAACAGTGTGCCATAAACGCACACTTATCCGAACAAAATAACCCGTTCTAGGCAAACAATTTATTTCCGAACACGCCCCGCGTTAGTTAGCCTATAATTATTTATATTCGTTAGTGTTTAACGTTTTAGAAAATTGTTTAACTCCCCTAACTGCTTAAGGTCGAGGGTAATTTTCAATTTCTTATTAAGTTTTTTAATCAAATACCGAGCTTAAATATTTGTTTCCTGTCTTAAAAATATTTGGACAAGGCACTTATGATAATGATGTACAGTGTTTCAGAATAAATAACATTGTTCAATTAATAGAAAAAATAAATTAGCACCATCAAAGTGAATTGATTACTTAACCAATTAATATACTAATAATTATTAAAATAGGTAGGTAAATGGTTTTATTCCACTGTTTTTCATTTTTATAATTCAAATGTAGTTCCACCAAGTAATATCAGCAGAAAAACTCAATATACCAATTAATACACTTTAAGTTTTTTAATTTATTCATCGATTTTTTTTTCTTTCTATCACAAGAAGTTAGGAGGCCCAAACTCTATTGCATAGAACAAAGGCGTTCCAAATTTTTCGTTTGGTTTTATGTTGGTAATCACAGTAGTAAATTACAGAGTTAATGTATTCCACCGAGGCTTGAGAAAAATACATTAATTTTTGTGTTCTCACTGGTAATCGAATTCACGCGTAAGTCTTTATTCCCTTTACAAACATAATGTTGCATAGGGCAATGCAGTGGAACATCAATTACAACGTTTAATTTCTATAACATGAAAGGAAGATGATCAGTTTAAAGGTGTGCCAGTCTTAAGACTATGAAATGTTTTATTGTAAAACACGTACATGGATAAATATTTTGTGTCAACCATGCTAAAAATTAAGTCTGAATCTCTTGTATGATAGGCAAAAGCGCTGTCAATTTAACCGGGTGGTGGGTAACATAACAATATATAATATTATGTTTGATAATAATAATGTAAAACCTGTAATGCATACTAAATAGTGATTCCGGGTGTCAACAATATTTTGAGTAAATCTAAATGTTTAAAAACAAGGTTTCTACTGGTTGGCACCCAACCTTTTCTTTAAACATTTAAATTTGCTCAAACATGTGTAAATGTTTATTGTTTATTCGAAGATGTATAAAAAAGTATTGAAAACTGAAGAGACAAAAAATAATACAGTTAATTAAATTATACATACTTTTTTTCTAATTAAAATTTACTTCTCTTAGAGAAGTAGATTTTAATTAGAAAAATGTTATAACTGTTACTTTCCAACAAAGATACTAGCTCTTGTGATTGGAGAATGTCTTACACTTTACAGCTATTTATTCATTTGAGTTATATTATTTCGAATAAACATGAAAAAATAAAATATACGAAATAAAAAGAAGAATCAAAAATATTAATACAGTAGTACCTAATACTAATTCAAACATAATTCTGCTTTTACTCGGGTTCAAATGATTTCTTTAAAATTACTTTGAATTTTTTTACTGATAATATGTTAGTTTTAATTATCAAGCTAATTGGGGAGATTGTTTTATATTTTTATTCCTTTGAAAACATAACTGTTTTGACAATGACTTGGAATTTAGAAATTTCAATTCTATTTTGGTATATGAATGACTTATTTATCTCATATTCATTTATTTTTTCTTCTTTGTAAATTTGTAAAATAGATTTTATTTTGTAAATAGTGTATGAACAGTAAATAGATAATATATATTTTACGTATTCAATTTTGAGGGTTTTTGAAAAATTATCTTGGTATATAAACGTTGTACTATTTTAAAAGGGTATAATACATTGAAAAATTCACCACCCCATCCAAAAATACCATTATATTGTAAAAAAGATTGTACAATTGAGTATAAAGCAATTTTTAGATTACTGATTCATAAAATATTCCTTAATCTAATAAATATTTATTTACATTTTCTAATACGTTATACTAGTTCACTAAATTATGGTCTTTCCATTTTATGTTTTGGTCTCTGTATACACCAAGATATTTAATTTTATCTGTTGTATCTAGTAATAAACGTGTAAGATTGCAGTTTTATTCCAATTGCTTTGGTCTATAGTTATTTTTATAATTAAATCTACTCTACATCCCAACTTCATAAGAGTTCAGTCTTGTGTGAAAATGGAACGTAAATTTGATTTATAAAAAAAACAAATATTTTAAATGTACCGTTTATGTACCATCAGTTGCATTATTTTCATGTACAGTCAAATGCCTTATTTTTTTTATCCCAAGATCCTGATAGCTTTTAAAGAATTTCAACAGTTACATACCTCAAATTTACTTTCAAATTTTAAACAAATTAATAAAATTGCTACAAAGAAGGCCAATAAATCACAATAAGTAATTGCAATGAGGAATAATGCATAAAAAGTTAACTGTGCGGGTAATTTCACAGAGGAATTTTTACGATGAAAATTTTTCCCTGTAGCGAAAGTGTACTTAAAGATAGTTGAATGAAAGGTGTTAATAATGATCGCCACGTGCCTAGAGATATATTTAACAAGAGAAAAAATATTCAGTTTGATTTCATTAACGCAGAGTAATTTAAAATCTTTTATATTTAACCATTCTTTTGTAGTTTTTTTGATATTTTTTACAACGACTTCTTTTTGAGAAATGGAAAAAAGTTTTTTTTATTCGCTTAGATTTTTTTTTTACTCTAGAGTTATGAGAAAATATTTTGGTTTTTTTTATGTAAGTTTTACCTGTTACTAGGTAGTCTATAATTTTGTGTATGAAATAGAACAAAAATCCAGGACGAGTTCTTTTAACTCGATGGCTGCTCTCTCTATACTGGACAAGGAAATCAAATGGAGATAAATCCACCTAGTAGAGTAGTGGTTAGTTCGTAAGCCTACAATGTTTGGAGGTCTGGATTCGATTTCTGAGAAAGACGATATTGAATATTGATTAAAAATATGGTTTTACTCTGCAGTATTTCATGTTTCTAGACTGGCACCTGAAACGTGGGGCTGATCACCTTACCTTTATATGGCTAATGATCAATATACGCTGCATTTAATGTACTCATAATTCAGGCATGCCCTATGCATCATTGGATGCGGACAGGGAGGGATAATGATGATAGGAATAAACGTATCTTTTTGCGATGATTTCTTTATTGATGGCGTTCGCTTTTGACGGGTCATTTGCCATTCTCGGGGAACAATGCGACAATTTGCGAGGCTTTAATCCACTTATCGTTTCTTCCGTGTTTTTTATTTTATGTGCTGTTTGCACATCTGTGAAATTATTACAAAAGGAAACGTAAAAATAATTAAACTTTTTGCACCATGTCCGGGTGGGTAAAGAATACAGTAAAGTGAGTAAAATAGACCATGAATCATGGATAATTGCTGTTGACTGAAAAAAACTGATATGGAAAATCGAATGAAGAAAGATCCGCCTCGCAGTATAGTGGCTGGCTCGTTTGCTGACCATTTTTGAGATACGCGGTTCGATTTCTAGTAGGATTGATGGGAAAATATGCTTTTACAATTAAATTAATTGCATTCGAAGCACGATACCCTTACAGATACCCGAGATTCACTACATTTGCTGTAGGTACCAATGCAGTGCCCTATACACCATACATATGTTACAAATATTAGTTGATTTAAAAAACTGTTACAATACGTTGAGCGTAGTATTGCAAAAAAATACGTCTTTGCACTAGAAGTTTTTAATATAATGTATGATGTTATTCAATTAAATAAAAAAATTATGCTTTTTTGTAACGGATTCATTATTCTTCAAGTACATAATTAGGTAATTATGTTTTATAAATGGTGTTTTTTTTTAAAATTGTACATTTTTATTATTGAAAAATAGATAAACATATTTTAATTATTGTCCTTTATTTTAGTGTCTTTATTTCTTTAATTTCTGTGAGGAGGCTATTAAAGATATTCATACATAAATATCCTACCTAATTTTGTTGGAATGTGTTTTGTATTAAATTTTCATGATGTTCCAGTGTTAAATATACGTACAACTTCTGTAGAAGCTTTACTATTTTTACTATTGATAATTTACATATCGCCAATTTCGAGAAAATAAAGGATGCTTTACAATCCATATAAACATTTCAGAGTGTCTTACTGCTACACAGCATTTTGTCTGTTGGAATTAGAACTGCGCATCAATGAAATTCTAGCCAGTTAAAAAAAATATAGTTCCACTAAATTTTTTGCAACATGGAGGGGATGTATTTTTGAAAAGGGAATATGGAAGTCTAGACATTTACAGAGCTTATGACCTACACACGTGCGTTTCCAGAAACTATCTACTAGCCAGCGGGCCACATGGCGACGATATCTACCTACTGCCTACAAAAGCTTCTCTTCGGACATCTATCTCCCTTTGTTAACCATGGAGTTGAAACAGTGTTTGATTTATTTAGTTTTTTATTGCTTACTTCTTGGCATGAACACTTGACCAATTTACTACTTTACTCTATTTTTTATCAATTTATTGACAGTGCTGGAATTCCTCTCATCCATGCGCTTTGTAGCTGCACGATGATTGGTTATCTAGCTTTAATATATCAACTTTAAAATACCTTAATTTTGTAAACGGGGTCTAGAATTCCAATCGTCTATGCGCTTAGTAGCAGTAAGGCGTGTTGTAATCTTACTCCTTTTTACTATTCATATTATTATTGTTTTGTAATACACTAAATTTATTTGTCAATTTTTATAATGTGTAAATGGGGGCTGAATTTCTAACTGTCTATGCGCTCTGTAGCTGCAAGACGTCCTGTAATCTAGCTCCTATCATTTATAATTTTTGATTGATCTTAAATAAAAACGAGGAACTAGAATCCCAACCGTCCATGCGCTCTGTAGCTGCAAGATGTACTGGGATATTTATTAATTGTACAGCGCCCTTGAGGTGATTTTCGCAAAAATGGCGCTTTATAAATTATCCAACTATATATTGGCTGGTTAACGTGGCCACTTTACACACTGTGTAATATTCACTCTTCTGCCTATGTGGACATGCTCAAAACATTGTTGAATTTACCAACTGGTAAAAGAAAAGTATAAAAATTAGAAAATTATTTTCAGACTTTGCCTAAAAGGTGAATTGGTTCAGCCAAATGAATCTCACCCGCATGATAAAGGTTTCATCTCTTTTACTTCACAAAAGTCAACAAATGGAATGTTAAAGAAATGTGAATGTTCAAACATTGACAGAATGGTGAATGTTGCACAGTATGTAAAGTGACTTCTTGCACCAGCCAATGACAGGTTTTAAGCCTTGTAAATGGGAAGACTTCCATATTCCCCTCTAAAAATATTATTCCTCGGTGTTGCAATAAATGTTGACCTTAATATCTCCCAAGAGAGGAAATCCAGCCAGTCTGCAAACATTTTGACATGCTCAAAACATTGTCAAATATATTGTAATTACATGTTTGATTATATTATGTTAATTTCTGAACATTCTGCATGTAAAACAGACAATAAACCTATCTTGATGAGGTAAAAATATTAAGTGTTTAATAAATAATAATAAATCCTTTTTGTTTACGGAGATTAAAAAATACCTAAATCGCACATGCTTTTCTCAACAATATACCACAAGTCTTATTCCAAATAAACAGGGGCTGCAGTTTTTTATTTACAACACCAGTTAATTTTATAAGAAACTGGCGCTAAAGCGAAAATGAAATTTATACGTTTGCTGGGAATACGAAAGCAGGTATAAAAGTAAAAACTATATGGTCAATTATCATTATTTTTGTTTCCGTGACCGCAGGCAGCGATAAGTATTTTGTTGAAAACAAGTGTAAATAATTTGACGAGAAGTTTTGCAACTACAGAACTACATTTTCGCAACGAAAGTTCGCAAATAAAGCTTGATAAATTACGCCCACGTGACATACCTGTTCATAAAATGAAGTGTGTCGATTTTAAAATTATTTGCAACTATTTATATTTCGCTTTGTGTTTCTTATGGAGGACAATAAACATTATAATACATGTCTTTATAATTTCCCTATCCGCACCCAATATATTTGTAGGGCCATAAAACCAAAACCCTTAAAACCTCAAACCTTCAGTTTATTCAGTTTCTAAAACCAACAATTCACGTCCTCTGCCAGAAATTGACCATAGAACCGCAAACATGGTACGCAAACGCGCCAACCACTAAACAGCATGCATTTTTATCTTCAATCGTTTCCTTTTAGAGAATTTTTACCCAAAAGTAGCATTGAGCAAAAACACTTGTCCAGTATTCAGGTTCTTTTTCACACACAGGACTGTATAAAGCGTAAATACATAAATAAAATGAGAAATATATGCAAATCACTATAAATTGTTTTGCAATTCAAAATAAAATTTGGAGGGAACTCCATTAGTACGCCAGTTCAATGAATCCGATTTTTTTTCCATATTTAGGCAAAGTGATCAGTCTTATGAAACATTAAATTTTGTAAATTTGTGTGGCTGTGGTGTAACACGAGTCTACACAGGACACAAAACTTTATATGTCTGTGTTTTTATTTAAATGATGAAGCCGTTTTTTTAAATCTTCAGATGGACACTTGCACATCGGATTTGGAAAGTAAAATTTGCATAAATATGATGGATTTAAATACAAAAAATATTTATCTTTACTATGAGAAGAATAATTATTATACAAATAAAAGTGATGCCTATACCTCAATAAATCTGTTTAACTGTAAAAAAAAGATGAGCGAGAATACGAGTAGAAATTATAACAAGGAAGACAAAGGCGCTATTCAGTGGCTGATATTTGTGTGAAAAAGACAAGAAATACATAAATTATTGACAGAAAGTGGGAGTGCACGATAGTTATACGACCGCCGTATTTAAGATTTTAAATTTATTTTGCTATAACAGGCCTACATCATATTATAGTTTCTATAAATTATGGAAACGGAATTTTGAACACTTTGTCTTTATGTTTTTTTCAATGCCTGAACTTCAGAATATTGTCTTTTGTTTGAAGTGATCGTTATATCACCACTTGTAAAAGAATTATGTGGAACAGCCTTTTGAGAGTTAAACACCATTTATAAGGTTTCAAATATTGGTATATAACTTTTTATATAAATCAAATAGATTATATTGCAGTTGAAGAAAAAAATATATAAATGCAATACAGAAAAACGGTTCCTATAATTTCGTTGGCAAAATGGAATAAATTTGAAATGTTGAGGAGTGGCCGATGTATAAATTAATATTTAGTCCTGAAGAGGATAATTCAGAGAGTAAACTTTATTGTTTAGGTAGGAAGGGTGCGCAAATCCACTAACTTGCTGATGGTGAGGCGAGACGTGATGCTAGAACCTGGTGAAGAAGCTGGCGCGACGGTCTTGCAATTCTAGCCCAGCTTGTATGGAGATGGTGGTCTGAGTAAACGCTGGTAAGGCTCGGTTGTTGTAGTTTGTTGGGAGCACTTTACTTGTAGGACGTTATTTCTGTCTTAAAGGTAGAACGTTTTTTCCGGGTCTCACAAGTAGAATTATTGTCACGTGAAGCTGCGCTAGGGAAATAGGAAGAACGGGTGGGTAAATATAAATTTATAGCGATATAGATGATTTGGTATAAACATGATGGAAAAATCAATAAATGTGATACTAGTAGTTTAATCATAAATAACTATCGACGTGCTTAAAAACATTCTAAGCATTTGAGAGATCACAATGAACAATAATGAACATGCTTAAGTTATCGCAATCATAAGTCAACGCATGTGTAATCTCTAAGTCAACGCTCGTGTCGGTTTGTTTTTTATTTTCCTCGTAAATAATTACAGTTCAAAAAATCGGTGTTTACTATAAAAAATAAAACAATACTAAATGTCATTAAATATTTGTATATAACCACTTACCGATTTTTTTATGTCTACCGGTTTCGAAATATTAATAATAATAATACAATATATTGAATTTGCAAAATAGTAAGAAGTATCTAAAACAAAAAAGTAAAATTTAATTACAATTACTATGACGACTGCATTTCATGACATTTGGCTTGCCAACCGCCTGCTAAATGCAATAAATAGTATGATAAATAATAAATAAATAAATACAAATAGGAGTTTTGGAATATTTTTCATATTTACACCGGTGAAATTCAGATATGTGATTGCGCAGCAGGATTGTACGTCGCGAAACGTAAATATTTTAAAACATTTTTAAAAGGTGTTCACGGATGTTGCATTGTGATTGCGAATACGATAAATAACCATTGTGATGACGTTGCTTATTAGCATGTCAATAGTTATTTGTGATTGAGCTACTGAGCTTTTTTCGATAATATTAGGTCAAATATTTGATAAAGCTACACCAAATTCTTCATCTAAATTCTTAAGTCCTTCTCATTTTTATATAAGTTATTGAGAACCCGAGCTCATACTAATATGATGTTGAAAACTGCAACAGTAATTTCATAAAGGACAGTTTCGGTTTTCAATATTTCACAATTTTTTCGGCATTCATATTTTTTTTTCGCGGTGCATCAGTTAATACAATTTATAACATTTCTTTATTTGAATTTTAACTAAAATGTTTCAAACTTTTACCAAGCTCTTTCTTGTACCATTTTTAATATAATTACAAGTTTCAAACAATTATTTTTTATACATACGCACCCACACACGCGCACCCTTCCCTCATTCATTTCCACTTGCACATGTAATCTCTCCCTCATTCATTCACGCATACACACATTTACCTACACATGAATACAAACGTCACACACATACAATTACGTTAACTCTTTTCTGATACATTATGTGTCATTAGATTTACAGTGGATTTTTTTAATTGGCTCTTGTATTGTTAATATTTTTATACTCATTTTGTTTATTAATAGCTGTAAAAATCCCAAATCAAAAAAAAATAAACTAAAATAAATAAAATAAAATAAAATAAAATAAAATAAAATAAAATAAAATAAAATAAAATAAAATAAAATAAAATAAAATAAAATAAAATAAAATAAAATAAAATAAAATAAAATAAAATAAAATAAAATAAAATGAAATAAAATGAAATAAAATGAAATAAATTGAAATAAAATGAAATAAAATGAAATAAAATGAAATAAAATGAAATAAAATGAAATAAAATGAAATAAAATGAAATAAAATGAAATAAAATGAAATAAAATGAAATAAAATGAAATAAAATGAAATAAAATGGAATAAAATGGAATAAAATGGAATAAAATGGAATAAAATGGAATAAAATGGAATAAAATGGAATAAAATGGAATAAAATGGAATAAAATGGAATAAAATGGAATAAAATGGAATAAAATGGAATAAAATGGAATAAAATGGAATAAAATGGAATAAAATGGAATAAAATGGAATAAAATGGAATAAAATGGAATAAAATGGAATAAAATGGAATAAAATGGAATAAAATGGAATAAAATGGAATAAAATGGAATAAAATGGAATAAAATGGAATAAAATGGAATAAAATGGAATAAAATGGAATAAAATGGAATAAAATGGAATAAAATGGAATAAAATGGAATAAAATGGAATAAAATGGAATAAAATGGAATAAAATGGAATAAAATGGAATAAAATGGAATAAAATGGAATAAAATGGAATAAAATGGAATAAAATGGAATAAAATGGAATAAAATGGAATAAAATGGAATAAAATGGAATAAAATGGAATAAAATGGAATAAAATGGAATAAAATGGAATAAAATGGAATAAAATGGAATAAAATGGAATAAAATGGAATAAAATGGAATAAAATGGAATAAAATGGAATAAAATGGAATAAAATGAAATAAAATGAAATAAAATGAAATAGAATGAAATAGAATGAAATAGAATGAAATAGAATGGAATAGAATGGAATAGAATGGAATAGAATGGAATAGAATGGAATAGAATGGAATAGAATGGAATAGAATGGAATAGAATGGAATAAAATGGAATAAAATGGAATAAAATGGAATAAAATGGAATAAAATGGAATAAAATGGAATAAAATGGAATAAAATGGAATAAAATGGAATAAAATGAAATAAATTGAAACAATAAAATTAATAAAATTAATAAAATTAATAAAATGAATAAAATGAATAAAATGAATAAAATGAAATAAAATGAAATAAAATGAAATAAAATGAAATAAAATGAAATAAAATGAAATAAAATGAAATAAAATGAAATAAAATGAAATAAAATGAAATAAAATGAAATAAAATGAAATAAAATGAAATAAAATGAAATAAAATGAAATAAAATGAAATAAAATGAAATAAAATGAAATAAAATGAAATAAAATGAAATAAAATGAAATAAAATGAAATAAAATGAAATAAAATGAAATAAAATGAAATAAAATGAAATAAAATGAAATAAAATGAAATAAAATGAAATAAAATGAAATAAAATGAAATAAAATGAAATAAATTGAAATAATAAAATTAATAAAATTAATAAAATGAATAAAATGAATAAAATGAAT
>NW_028279954.1:0-40692 GCF_059751315.1 Micrasema longulum | reverse complement strand
GAATTATAGATCAACGTTGAGTATTCAATTCTTTTTACAATTGTATACGAATGTACCAACGCGGATTAGCCGAAAAAAGTGTTATGACGTCTTATTTGTTCATCATTCCTTACGGTATGCCTGCTTTGTACGTGTTAATTACTTTATACCTGTGATGCATGCGAATGTTACCGTTTGTTATGCAAGAAAAAACATAAAAAATCATTATATTGATGTTTTTTGTTGATATTTCTTGATAAAACTCCATAGTTTTTTTTTATTTTATTTTATTTTATTAACATACACGGCATAATTGCCTTTTACAAATCTATAATATAAACATATAAGGTTTGATATTTTTTTAACTACATATTTGCACTCAAAACTAAGGAACAATAATCAAGCCTAAAAATTATATAACATAATATTTAAAAATAAAAAAAAAGTTTAAATAAAACAAAAGTTTGAAATAAAAAGTATACGAGAACTTTAAAAATTAATATAAAAAGTAAATCAAATTTTAAACATAATAAGGTTTATAATAAAAATATGTATATAAAAAAAAAAAAAAACCGAAAATCATATATGAAGTAACTACATTAAATATGATTACTGCTCATCTTTGAAAAAGTTTATAAGGTTTGTTCTATAAGAACAATACCCCACATTAAATATATCCGATATGTGGGAACAACTATTGCCGAGTTCATGAAGTCGGCTCAATACGGCATTACAATCATACACTGTGCGTGAGTTACTACTGCAAAACGGTGGCACCCGCCTAGTTATCCTTCCAGGCACCCTGAAGTTGACGAGTGACAAAAGTTCTGGGCAATCCCATATAGAATGCACAATTTTATACAAATTTAACAGGTCTATAATTTTTCTTCTATCGTTAAGTTTAAGCAAATTTAATGTTTTTAATAAAAAATCGTAATTTAAAAATTCATGACTAATTCCAAGTTTAAAATTTATGTATCTTAAGAATTTTTTTTGGACCCTTTCCAGAGAATTTTGATGACAATTGTAGTAAGGAGTCCAAATTGTCGAGTTGTACTCTAACTGACTTCTCACTAAAGAAGTATACATCAACTTCAAAGTGCCTATGTTTTTGAATTCATTAGTCACACGTAACACGAATCCCAACATTTTCAGAGATTTACTAGTTATGTTGTTAATGTGACTAATGAAGGATAATTTTTGGTCGAAAATGACGCCTAAGTCGCGCACCTCAGAAGTTGAGATTAATTGAGTATTTCCCATCAGATAATCGAATAATATGGGATTTTTTATTCTAAAAAATCTCATTACCTGGCATTTTTTAATATTCAATTGCAGTTTATTAGCAGAGCACCACTGAAACATTTTATCTAAATTACGCTGCAGAGTATTACAATCATTTACAGTATTGATTATTTTAAAAGTTAATGATTATGATAAGATTATAAAGAAACTTATCAATGAAACTTCTTGGTTTGGTTTGACTATTTATTATGTAAACTTCCCTGTCGAAAATCAACTATTGTGCTAACTTTACTTGTCAAATGTGTATTTCCCACTCCGTTGTTTTTCGCCATGCGTTCTTTTCCCAACTTTTAAATAATAAAAGCTTAATCCCAATTTCGGTACAAAAACTCCCAAAAATGAACTGTTTAGCAAACCAGTTGTAAATATTTATGTTCCTGTCCCTTGTTAAAATACTTAAACAAGCCACTGCCGAAATATCCTATCCTTGCAAATTATAAACATATTGTATCAACTAAATAAAGTTTTTCATTTAAGTAAATTTAAATGAACATTGTTTTTTGAAGTAAACAAATATATTTAAATCCCTTTGAAGTAAATATAAACATTATTAGGAAGGTAAAAAATAATGCAACTGCCATATAAAAAATAAAAACAATCACTTTACTTCGTTTCTTATTCAGCAGAATCATGAAATTTAATGATTATGATAAAATTATAAATAAACTTATCAATGAAACTTCTTGGTTTAGTTTTTCTTTTTATTATTTTGACCAACGAGCGCTTTCGCCTAAGTAGGCATCTTCAAGACTGGTGAATTGTTAACAACATTTACAGTTTTGATACTATTTTTAACATATTTTGGAGATAAGATCAAATAAGTATTTGAACAGGGGACAGGAACATAAATATTTACAACTAGTTTGCTAAACAGTTCATTTTTGGGAGTTTTTGAAGATGCCGACTTAAGCGAAAGCGCTCGTTGGTCAAAATAATAAAAAGAAAAACTAAACCAAGAAGTTTCATTGATAAGTTTATTTATAATTTTATTATAACCATTAAATTTATTAATTTACAAATTGTTGAATTGTATTATATATACTTGTAATTTATTGAGATTTTTAAGTGATTCAATGAATCCTATGTAAATAATATAATACTAGACTTCATTAAACTAAACTAAAAATACCTCAATTTTAAAATGGAGAATTGTGTTAAGAAAACATAACTCATCGTTGATTTAAAAAGAATCTTGATGTGATAAAACTTAGATATCTATTTTATTTTACTAAATTTGATTTATATTTTGTTGCTTTTTTTATATTCCTTTTATTATTTTTGTATTCAAAATATATAAAACAGTTAATAAATTCAAATATATTAGTGGTTATATACCTGCATATAATTAGCTAGATTTTACAATCTTAATTTTTGGTCAAAATAATGGATTAAATTGGGAATTCCGACATACAATTCTGAATAAATAAATTAAGCTTTTACGCCTGTTATTAAATAAAATACAATATTGTTCGATGAATATGTAAATTCTGTGGCCGTATTTAATATTATGATGTGAACATAACTGAAATAATTTTCTAAATTTTGTATTTGAAGCACTAACTTTGTGGTAATTCATTATTATTCAAATTAAAGTAAAGCAACTTTGTTTTTAACCACCTCTTTTAATAAATAAATAAAATGAAATTCCCTACATAAATAATTGAACATTTATGTTTGTCCTATGCACACTTTATGGCATCCTTGGCAACTTAGTTTATAAACAGTTTGCGTTTCCAGGGGATTCAACCCAAAAAATAAGAAGATCGGAACAAATCCTACACACACGGTATCTCCCAAATAAGAAACATATTGATAAAATAAGATGGAATTTATTAGTTAAGTATACCTTGATAAAGAAGCTTTGAAACCAGCCAGTAGAAAAAATACAAAATAATTTTATAATGACGATAACTTTTCTTTCTTCGTATTGTAATTTTGTAATTTGTAATTTGATCTATTTAATTTTACGATGTATTTTTATTGCTATTTATTGTGGCTTGACACGGGCATAGCCTAAAAAGCCCTAATAAGTTCATAAATATTTAATTTTGTAATTTTGAATGAATAAATAAATCTAGGGTCTGCAGCACTGGCGGCTCCTGACCGAAAACATTGGCAGTGCACTTCTTTACATTTCGTCAACTTGTATATTAAGTTTTATGGTATTATAATAATATGATAGGTCTGGCGTGATAAACGAGCAATAGCTTGACATCCCGCGCATCGGAACCAGAAACGCTAAATGCGCCCAACATAATACGCACGCTGTAGGTAACTAAATTCGTACTAATATCATGTAATTACGCATGTTTAAAGTGACATTACAAACGAACTTAAAACTTCAAATTTGCGCATGCGTTGGCAATGTATATTATCTTCTTCCTCTAACGCACAATTCACCGGTATGAAGCGTTATCTATCTCGCTCAAATGAACACATTCAGGGTAAAGGATTGTGCAATACAGAATATGCACGGAAACTATTGCGCATGCGTAGACAAGATGAGAAAATCGTCCGCTAGAGTCGATTTCGCTAGATCTTTTGGCGCTAGTATTAAATATTATGATGTTTACGAGTATAATATTGCAATAAATCCCTGTTTCTTTATAAAATTACTAGTTTATTTACACATTTCTTTTTAATTGGCAATGCACTGCACTTATGCACATATTAAGGAACCGCCTCCGGTCTGCAGGCTATTTTTGTACACTATAATATCTTCTAACACCTCTAATTAAGGAGCGGATATTGAATGGTGACAAATGAGAATGTTTATGATATAATATATTATCTACGCTCGATAAATAATACCTAAATGTTAATGTTGTTTATAGCTATTTATCTCCCAACAACAGTAAAATTTAACACATCTGTGTTAAAAACATAAGGTTTTAGATAACGCGTGCAAAAACTAAAAATCACTCAACATTCATAAGCGTGAACGTCATTTTTCATTTTTAGTATGGTTTATCTGCAAATTGAATTCTTTTGACTTCTAAATTTATTGTTTTATAATTTACGATTTAATAGACAATAAATTAATAGCAACTTTACACTTTTAGCTGTCGACAGTTCGCTATTTATTACTAAATCTTCATGGATTTACATTTTATACATTTGCTAATCGGTTTTTAAAGGAGGTTAAGGTTCAAAAAACCGTCAGGCGATAAATCTTTAATAATAATAAATCATAGAGGCAGGTAAAGAATATTTAAACACTTTACACTTTTCTATTTGTTGAGTTATTTTATTTATACTTTATTTATTTATATTTTTACATTGTTTGTATTTTTTTTTATACAGAATAATGTTCCCTCACTGGGGTGGTGTCCCGTGCTGAGGGAAACATGCCTTAGATTACCTATTTAACAAAGTTAACATAATAATAACAATAAAAAACCTTATTAATCCAATTAACCTAGTTATCATTAACAAAATAAACAATAAAAAACTAAAATAATCATAAAAAACACAACCAATATATATAGACCAATAAAACAAATTTCATAAACAGCACACACATTTTACCTATTTGGCTTGATCCACTCATCGATCCGTGTGCAACCCACCTCCACTATCCATTTCTTAATAGTTAATTTATATTGTGAGAACTGATTGTGGGAATTAAATATATATACAATAAAAATGTATGATGTATGCGTGGAGAGCGAATTAGCGACAAACGAAAGTAACTAATAAATTATGGTATTTGAAAGGGGAAGTGAGGTTACTGACTGCATAATAAATGTAAACTACGAATGTTTTGAACAAGTCGAAGATTTTGTGTATCTCGAAAGTATTTTTTTAAGAGATGGAAGAGTAGAAAAAGATGTTGAAAGGAGAGTGAATGCGGGCAACAAAATGAACGGCCTACTAAGCACAGTAATTGCTAATAAAAATATGTCAATCGAAGCTTAACTGGCAATGCACAACGGAGTTTTAGTCCCAACACTTATGTATGGAAGTGAAACGTGGATCTGGCAGAGGAAGGATGAAAACCGATTGAACGCGGTTGGAATGCGATCTCTTAGACGAATTTGTGGGAAACCAATGTATGACAGGGTAACGAATGATGAAATCAGGCGAGCTTGTAAATCTGAGTCAAGTATAATTGATATGATTAAGAAAGGATCTCTGAGATGGTTTGGTCATGAAGAACGAACGGATGACGAAATATATATGGCAAAAATGAACGATAACGTGAGACGAGGACGACCAAGGAAGACGTGGCATGATCAGATAAACCAAAATCTTAAGTCTGATCATCTCAAAAGCGGACAAAACCGAAGGGCATGTATGACAAGATGTATGAATGTACAAAAAGCTAGGAATATATGCCAGGATAGACGTTTGTGGCGGTCCATTCTCTCTGCGTACCCTTACGGGGAAATGGCGTGAGGGTAGTAGTAGTATAATATATAAAAAAAATACTACTTTTTCGTGGTGAAAATTTACTAAAATCGTTTAATAAAAAAAAGTTTACTAAAATCGACAGATGGAAGAATTGAAGAAATATGGATGTTCAAACATAGGCAGAGTGGTAAATGTTACACAGTGTGTATAGTGGCCACTTAAACCAGCCAATGACAGGTCATAAGCCCTGTAAATGTCTTGACTTCCATATTCCCTTATTTAAGGTATTCTCCATCCCTGTTGTAATTTGTTAATCTTAATGACCCCCGAGTGGGTGAAGTGCAGTCTTTTGTCTATGAACATTTGGACAAACTCAAATATTGTCTTGAAACCAACTGGTCCAAGAAGAAGTTTAAAAATTGAAAAATTGTTTTCAGGCGTTGCCTAGTATGTGAAATAATTCAGTCAGATGAATCTCTTCACAACAATAAAGGTTGCAGATCTTTAACTTCACTAAAATCATCAGATGGAACAATTGAAGAAATATGGATGTTCAAGGGCAGAATGGTGAATGTTACACAGTGTGTAAAGTGGCCACTTAAACCAGCCAATGACAGGTCATAAGCCTTGACTTCCATATTCCCTTATTTAAGGTATGCTCCATCCCCGTTGTAATTTGTTAATCTTAATGACCCCCGAGGGGGTGAAATCCAGTATTTTGTCTATGAACATTTGGACAAACTCAAATATTGTAATATAAATAAGGCTTCAAATTACTAAAGCGCAACGCAACACGACAACACGAATATGGACAATGTAATGTAGCCATTTAAATCGAAGTCGGTATTAAATAAAAACGCCTTTTTTGAAAGTCTCATTATTTATTTGTTTTATTGGGTAAACAAACAGCTTGTACACAAATATTGACGATTTCTTTGTCTGTAAGTGTAGGACACTCCTGCACACTCCAAAAAAATGACTTACACTAAATACAATAATTGTTATTATGTTAAATGATTCAACTTCTAGATATCATGACAATTGATCAAAAAATCAAATTCAATGTTGCCAATGAAATAAACAAAATTATTCAAAAATAATGAGTTCTTTCTGCAACAAGAGGATCTAAAAATATAAGACTGGAAAAGAAATCAAAAGCAATGTCCCAGAACTGCCTTATGTACAAGGGAATACAACTATTTGAGGAAATGCCAGAAAGCATAAAAAATAAAATTAATTTAAACATATTTAAAATTAAATGTAAAAAGTATATATGTGAAAAATATTAGGTAGTATATAGTGTAAATAGTGAATAGAATTAATGAAAATGTACATATGAAACAGTTTATATTATAAATTAGGATACTAAGTGTATAATAGTGATAAATAATGTTAGAATAAGTATAGATGTAAATATTGTGTTGTAAATATATATAAGACTATGTTACATAGAACTAAATAAATAAATAAATTTAAAAAAAATGTAAAACAAATGTAAAAGAAACAAAATGAAAACAAATGTATATGATAATAAAGTTCAATATCTGCTTCTCTCAAAATTTCTATGATTTTTGACCTAAATTTACATACATTGTCACAAAAAATATCAGCCTCGGTAAATATATTGTTATATTGGTCGCATATTCTAGGTATTGCAGATTGTTTCAAATAGTTTGTTAGCGCGTTTTCTGTGTAAAACAGAAGATTTTGTCTTGTCGGTCTAGGTGGCACACGGAATGGAAGTCTTTCAAGTTGGTTAAGAGAATCAATTTTATTATTTATTTATTTGTATAGAAATAACTGGTCTAACATTATTCTTCGATTTTCAAGAGAGTTTATTTATAAAACTTTAACCTTAAGTGTAGCGTTAACATAAGTTGAAATGAACTGAAAAAATTACAAAATAAAGTCAATTGTGTATTCTCCTTCATTATTTTACATCAAATTAGACAATAATGTATTCTCTTTATTTGTTTTCTCTCTTGCTCCCGCGATTGAACGCGAACAGAGGGTGTTCGAAAATCCTCACTTTCGTTTACTTGACGATCCATTTTAAAGGCTTGTAACCGAATAAATTAATAAATTAAACTTAAAAGCAAATACAATATCTTAAAGAACAGAAACTTTTTTTTCGAATGACGTAACCATACCACATAACCTTAACCATTTTGTTTCACTTTTGGTGCTTAGTATTAAATTTATGTTAACTCCATAACTTATTTTAACGCCAAATATTCAAAGATGACATATGAGGGTATTTGAAGAAAACTTAGAAATCTCCACGATGCCAAAATAAACTATGCATCCACCTGCTTAAATAATAGCGTAATTCAAAACCGTCTCTAAATCTTGAAAAAATGGATTATGGTGAAGCATAATAATAAATCTCGCAATTATTTTTTCAAAAATTTTCGTCAATATCTCAGTAACTCCTTCAATGGAGATTTCTAAGCTTGCTTCTAATACCCCTATATGCAACATAACTAGGGTTGCCATTCGTCCCGATATATCGTAACTGTCATCGTCTTTCAATTCAATTAAATTCATTTATTTAAAAAATTACAAGTACATAACAAATTCATATCAACAATTTAATTAGCTAAGTGGCGACATTGTCGAGTCTTTTTTCAAAAATCAAAAACTTTGCTTCAAAAACGGAAAAAATCTAATGTAGTTAAAACTTAAATATGTTATACGCAGCTACTATGGGGAACAGGATATAAAAATGACATAAACAGACTACAAAGACAACGAAATAAAATATTAAAGTTAGTAAATGACCTTCCCTATCTAACTGCAACTAGAGAACTTTTTAAACAAACTAAGCAATTAAATATAACAACTCTTTCAACTAGAATCATTAAAATTTATCCATAAATTAGCTACTAATGGTATTGTAGACGAAGAACTAAAACTTGTAAAAAAAATTGTAGTCAACATGGACATAATACGAAAATATCAGAAAAATATCATAGACAACATTCTAAAACAAGACAAGGACAATCAAGACTAATAAACCAGGGACTGAAATTATACAATAAACTACCAGACAAAACTAAACAAAAGATGTAAAAAATATTATTTTGAACAACAGAGTATGAATAAAAAAATTATATTATTTTTGTAAAAAGGATGTAATAATCCGTAAGGGTTTATTCATAAATTTTCAAATAAAAAAAATAGAAATAAAATACTCAAATTTAAAGCGTACATATTAAAACAAGAAAAAAAAATATATTAAAGATACTTTTGTCAAAGTAGAAGGCGAATCCTGCCCCAGAAAACCCCTTCTGATACATGGAACAGATTAACATCCAGAGGGATGTTGTTCAGTATGGCGGTAGCCCTTCCAACGGCAAGTTGGTCCTGTATACCGGAATATAAAACAATCTATGCTGACGCTGCGCGCTGTCTTAGGTAATTATCAGGAACATACAAACCAATGCTCCTCATAATCTCAGGATTATCGATCATACCGCGTTACAATCGATAAAAATGTGTCGTCAAATACACATTCCTTCTAGTCTCTAAACTGTTGTAGCCAAGCATACGCTGGAGAAACTCGGTCGGGTAGAGCCAAGGATAATACTTATCATAATAATAGTCATTGAGCTCTTTGTTTTACGTCCCGATAAAACCTATAATGTCCCGATTTAAATTTACACAGTGCAACGCTGTTAATCAACAAAGATCATTCACGGCCGTATGAATAATAAGGTGGCAAATGATTGCAGCCATTGATGTATCTAAAGAACTTCGTGGAAGCTGAACTTGCCTCGATAGAGTGGAAATCGATAGGTTCTGTGATAAAATTGCCTTTTTTGTTACTACATATTCCCATTAAAAACCCTAGCAAAATATGGCAACCCTTAACATAACCTACTCCTCAGAGTATCATTCACTACCGCTTAAAGAAAGCTCTTTCAAAGCATTCCGAATTTTCGGTTCGGTTTTCGCTTTAACAACAAACGTGTAACGGGGGCTTGCAATTCTCGACCTACGGCCAGTTTTATTGCTGTAAGCTTTAGCTAACTTCGTGGTTAATAATCATGGAATGGTTTTTGTCCGTATGGGTGACTCTTAGTGGCGTATTATTACTCTAAGGCGTACACCCTTTCTCGGTTGTCCGAAGCCTGCTTCATTAAGTACGGTAAAGTTCAGTGGGTAGGTTGTTGGGTGTAGTTAGTTAGTGCGGGTTAGGGTCAAGTTAAGCACGATGTGATATAATATCAGCCTTCCTGAAATGGTCAGACCGTTACGAACTGTACTACTACTTCATAAATGGTATTGATAGAAACTGGACGTGCGGAGACGGAGAATGATACACAATTTATACAACCAATTGACGCCTATTCCAGTATCAAAAAGAAAAATCGCAATCAATTTATTTTTTTCATTCTTCCCGTTTTTCATCTAATTGAATTATTTGAGCAACCAGCCATTTATCTGTTACTGAAGTTCACACAAGTGAGATCTAGTGGTAGATATGTGGATTTACGATTTAAAAGTCCAAGGTTCTAGCCCTGATCCACCAAAACATAATCTCCATTTTTTAACACAAGTTTCATAATTACAACTTTAAAAAAATGGCTTCAAAATCGAACTATTTGCGTAACTTATAAGCACTCAAATATTTCCTTTTTTCAAAACAGAATGCAGCAATCCTCTTGAAAATTCGGATGACTAAACGATACAGTTATCATTTTATTGTTTTCTTTCATTTATCCAAAATGTAGAAATTATGATTTCCGTTTATGTTATGATTGGTTTTGATTAATCTCAATCAAGATCTGGGTTATTTTGGCGTTAAATTGAGCATTTTTAAAACAAGCTAATTGTATCAATCGGTTGGCTTTGATTTTATGACCCGGTTACTACATTATTTCTTTTGAATTTAATACTTTTGTGATAACTCTTAATATAATAAAGGCATAAACAATCATAAAGGATTTGAACTAATAGGAACGATCTTGACTTAACTTTTGTGTGTTCATAAGAAAATTGAAGCGTTGTTTTCCTTTTACAGTAGTTAACATATCAGTCTACCGTGCATGGTTACGGTTAAAATACGTATTTATGCATTTTTACTATACTAGAAAATCTACAAGTGTCACCATATTAGAACTTAAATAAAATAATTGTCTAAGAAATGGGTTACCAAATGATAAGATTGTTTGTCACCCTTGTGATAATGACAAATTAAATCAAAATAACGCTTGAATACATAATACTCATTACGATTACAACCATTAAACTTTTTTCAAAGTTTCCATGTTATCATCTAAGAAATATCAAAATCAGTCTTTTTTATTTTTAAAACCAAGTAAACCGGCATTTAAAAATTATTTTTTTTCATTTAAATTTTTCATTGATAAACCCTTACGGGTTACATACATTTAACAAAATATTTTTACATTTAAAATTCACATTCTACTGTTAATAGTAATATTTTTAACATCTTTTGCAAAGTTTGTCCGAGTTTTTTATTTGGGTTTGTCTGGTAGTTTATTGTATAATTTTAGTCCATGGTTTATTAGTCTCGATTGTCCTCGATATTTCTCGTTTTAGAAGGTTGTAAATGATATTTTTCTGATATTCTCGTATTGTGTTTATGTTTCCTACAGTTTTTTTTAAGTTTTCATTTTTCGTCTACAATTACATCAGTGGATAAATTATGAACATATTTTAAGGATTCTAGTTTAAAGAGTTCAGTTACATTTAGTTTGTTTAAAAAGTTATTTAGTTGCTGTTAGATAGGGTAGGTCATATACTCACTTTAATGTATTATTTTGCTGTATTTGTAGTCTGTTTATGTCATTTTGATTTCCGGTTCCCCATAGTAGTTGCATATAATATATTTTAGTTTTTACATAGGCTTCATATATGATTTTTTTTCCTTTATTGGAACAAAGTTTTTGATTTAAAAAAAAGACTCGATAAAGTCGCCACTTTGCTAATTAAATTGTTGACATTATTTTGATTATTGAATTGATATTTGTAAAAAGTAATGGTGCAAGAAAATTACCATGCGGTACCCCAATAATGACCGCTGACTCACACGTGGCAGCATCGTTATATTTTTATAAAATAATGTTTGGTATTGAAGGGATAAGATTTTACTCTATTTGCTTTGATTCTTTGATTGTTGAACCAGTTTTAAAAAGTCCGCACATGTTTTAGATTTTCTAGTTTATTGCTCGTCATCGCAAGTACTATTTCTGAAAGTTTTCTCGCAGAAGTATAATATACACAGATTATAACCGTAGTTTTTTTTGTCGTAATAGAACTTTCGATTGGTAATACAGTCTCCAGTCTTGTCAAACTAATTACGACATTCTTTTGTTTACATTTGTGCTCTGGAACAATACTCAAATTAAAAATGGAACTCCTTACACTCGAACAACGCTCGCGAAATGTGGAAGTTAGTAGATATAACTCTGTATTCGGTTCGCCAGTACAGGGCTCTTCTGTAACCATGAATTTACTGCGTGACAAGTTTGAAGACAACATTACATCCAGAAACAGTCTTGGTGATTATTGGCCTCCCCGATCCTGTGCTTTGACACCATTGGATTATTTCCTATTGCGCTACGTTCAGTCATATTAAGGTCCACGAAGACAAATCAACAACTCAAGTTATGTTGGAAGCCAATTTAACACGCACCAGTTCAAAAATAACGTAGGATTTTGTTTATGTTCAAAGCATTAGCTTTGTGGTCAAAAATTTTCATTGCTGTAATTAAATATTTGTAATAAGCCACTTACCGACTTTTTATGTTTACCGGTTCCGGGATGTACCCGTCTCTCCCGTCACTGCACCAACATGCAAATACTAAAATACCCCTTTACCTTTACCTTTACCGTAGTCAACATAGTGTTTACAAAAAAAAAATCGTTAATTACATGCAGAGTTAAAGGGGGTGCAAACACCACCCCATGCAAACATGCACTAAAATTAGGTTTATAATATTAAGTGATATGTTTGTATGGATAAGGATTAGAGAGGTGAGGAGCCAAAGGGTTGAACGTTATTATATTGGTTAGTTTTTTAATCAAAAAGTGGGCTATATTGAAAATATATTTGATTATTTATTAGGGAAATATTATTTTTAAGTGCTTTTTTATTGTGAAATACCTCCATGTTGTTTAATTTTATTCCTTTTTTACGTAGGATTCGTTCGAAACAAACCATAAATTGTTCTGTCAGAATGCTCTACGTAGTCGTGGAGGACATTAATTAGTCCGTTTTATTTTTTTAAAATAAATCTTTATTTCCATTCCTTCGAATGCAATAAAAACAATCTCATTCCATTGTTTTTTTTTTTAAATTTAAAATTGTATCACACTTGAAAAAACACACAATATGAAGAATAAGAAGACTAATCGTTAACTTTATGGAATATGATAGTATGCGAAAGCATTTTTAAAGTACACTTATTTCCGGAATAATGTTTGTTATTTGCGTAATGGATAATGAGGAATTCCAGCCCAACCCAGAATTAAAATTTAAAAATGTTTTCGTGTACACGTGAATATTTAAAAACTTTGGAGTAGGATGAAATATCTCAAAAACGCACGCAAAAATAAATAAACATGTTAAAAATAGTATTAATTTTAAAATCGTGAATAATGACGTCACTCCTTACATCTACGAGTAGTATTTCTGGTTTCCGCTTTAAAGCCCCCGCACCTTCTAAGGAACGTTTTGACCATAGAAAAAAAAGAGTATAATTTGGATAATTTGACATTTCAACCAGAGATTATGTCAACTTTAGGTTTTTCTAAATCTAAACGTTCGTAACATAGAAATGAGCAAATTACGGTCAACTAAATAAAGTAATCAAAGCAATATTCCATAGATTCTTGTCAGTTTTGTTATTGGCTGGAGATTTACAACTTACCGCGGTCAGTGAAAGTAAGAACGCCAACCGTTTCATGACGTCACTACTGAGAAGTGACACACTGATTACAGTCATTTGGTGCGGTATTTAAATGTAACTTTAAAAAAATCATATCTTTGTACATAACGCACCAAAAAAAAAAAATTTTTTTGCTTAGTTAAATAGTACGCTAATAGAAAAAAATAAATTAGAAAACAGTGGAATTCCTCATTCTCTATTTTACCATTTCATAGTTCTTTAGACCTCTCTTCTCTTACCAGGCTCATGGGACAATGAGCTTGCTGTGTTATTGCCCATTTTGTATATCTCAGAATCTGCAGCCGAGCATCTCAAACGGGATAAAATTAAACGTATTGTTTCCGTGATGTTGACAAGAAGTTAATTGAGGGTTTAAAACGTTGAGAAAGACATTTTCAAATCAGTTAAGATCAAAGTAAAACATTAATATGAACCAAACTGCATGCATTATTAATATTTAAAGCATTAATTTTGTGGTCAAACGTTTTACTAAATGTTATTACATATTTGCGTATGACCACTTACCGGCTTTTATATGTCTACTGGTTTCTTCAGGACACCAATTTGTTCAAATAATATTCGTGTTAGCCCCTTTCACACATGCCACGCCAATCCACCCGACCCGGTAGTTTTACCGGGCAAACCTACAAAAGGTGACCCATTTTTTATGAATATGTGTTACGCAGGTGTTATATAAGCGGCATTTAATTTTCACTGACTAAATATCCGATCTTCACACAGCCTTCATACTGTTGAATGTGGCGCCGGCTACTCCTATCTGCACTCTCAGTTCTTTTGAAAAGCTATAATGGCTTAACGGAGAATAAGAGACAATATTATATTATGATCAATTAATGTCTATATCGATATTAAAAACGAAAATATGAGTCTGTGTGAATTTTACGAACGACAATATTTTTTGTCCTATGCCCTATAACATTTTAATCTTCATTAACATCCCCCTTTCGACATTCAGTGGTGCATAGGCCACTGAATTAGTAAACGAAAAGCAGGGTAGTTCGATCTTCTGTTACATACATGTAAGGTGATTAGTCTTACACAGCAGGTGACAGTCCAGGAACTATGAGATTGCAGTTCAAAAAGCCTTTAAAATCAATATTTAACGTCCGCCCTTTTAGAAATCGAACTCAGCCAGTTCGACATTTTAATAAAATACCAATAATAATTATATGTATATGTATTTTTAAAATTTATTTTATTCACTTTACAAATACAAGTATGCAAATATTATACAATATACACGTATATTTACATTAACGTTTCCCATTACGTAAAAGAAAAAAAACAATTCTTGTGCACATAATGGGGAATGACGTCTTACAATAGTTTGTATATTTTTTTTTTCCTTATTTTTATTTTTAGGATAACACGTTATTTGCAAAAAAATAATTGTGTTTTTAATCAGCGCCATACAAAAAAGAATTATAAATGTAACTTTTCACTTATTTCTTAAATATATTGTATTCCTGACTGCACTTTTTATTTTCATTGTTCGTTTCATTAAATAAAAATATTCCTCTGTAAGTATAATGATGTTGTGCTGTAGTTTTTAATTTGGGAATTAAGATCTTACCACCTGTTCCAGGTCGCGTACTTACGTTTTGTGACCAAGAAACACTACTATTTATTTTGTCTTTATGTATTTGAAGCAAACAATCCTTTTCATAAAACAATTTTTTATCTTTCTAAATTTAAAAAAAAATAATTGAACAATGGGAAAAGAAGACGCTTTTTAAAAAATAACTTTTATAATTAATTTTTGTATTTTTTCGAACGGTAAAATATTTGTTTTAAAAGTACCACCCCACCTGATGTTTTGTACTGTAATATGGATTAGGCTAATGCAAAGTAAATTGATTTTAATTTTTCGATGGCCAATATATTCCTTAATCTAATAAATACATATACAGGCTGTTCTTCCGCCTCGTTTCTCCTTTTTAAAAAAAATAAAATATTTTGTAAATGTCATGTCCTTAAAAATAACAATAGAAAAATAATGATATTTTTAAGAATATTCATATTTTATTATATTTTTCGTAAATATACATACATATATCAACCCTGTCACATCCAAAACCACGATAATCAGTATGGGCAAGAAGACATATTAGAATATTTGAAAAAATATTTAGAACGAAGAAAATTTAAAAAAATAAAATATTTAAAAAAACAAAAGGTTGCTTACTTCTGTAGGGGTGAAGCGAGGGGGGCGCGATCACGCGGTTGACGGTGTATCAGACTCCTCTCCCCCCGCCTCGTTTCTCCTCTGCAGAAGTAAGCAACCGTTTGTTTTTTTTAAATGTTTTATTTTTTAAGATTTTAGTCGTTCTAAAAAAATATTTTAATGAGCCAATATGTCTTTTTGATCATTCTGATCATCGTGGTTTCGGATGTGACAGGGTTTTAAGAACACCCTGTATAAGTTTTCTCATTCTATTTACAATATTATTTATTTTCTTCTTCCATTTTATAAACTCACGGTCTTGTAGTAGATATGCGGATTCATGGTTCAAAAGCCCGAAGTTCAAACCCTGCTCTGCCAAAACATGATTCCCAATTTTTTAACACAAGTTGCATATTTACAAGTTTTAGGAAATGTATTCAAATTTGATATATTACAGCACACAAATGTTGCAAAGCTTTTTCTTCTTTTTATTTTTCTACCTCTAACCAACTACTTTATTTTTCAGTTACCCTATTTGATTTCATTTGGTATTTTACTAGGTACGAGAATGGCGATGAATCCAACAGTTTCTTACACATACTTCAGATGTGCTTTTAATTAAACAGTTAACATAGAAATATAATTAATACAATATCTTTGGATTTTATGGCAAGAATGTCACAAGTCTCTAAGACTATAAGACGACAAACTTGTCCGGCGCTAATTAATGTTACACTGAATCGTCGAGTCATTTCATTCTGTTATGGCGATACTTTTTCATTAAGTAAAATTAAAAACGTATCGCCATATTTCAATTCCTGCTAAAAGCAGATACCGCTCGAATCATAACGAGTGATGAGAACAAATGGCGATGCTGGGAATCCAACCAGAAACTTGGTATTCCCGTCGTCTCACGAACCACTGCACTACATGAATTTAAATGAATTCTTCCGTGAAAATGACAAAAAGACTTATGTACTGTTCCGCTGTTTGCAAGCTGCTAATTCTGTGTATCTTGATAATCCTATTACTTTATGGCACATTACTCTTTACGACTTCTGGGCGTAAGTACCGGATTCCTGTGAAACGTTATATTTCCGGTTATCATTTGATATCTAACACCAGTTTTTCGCATTGAACTGGTCGTCAAGTGGCAATTTCATCACCAAGCTCGTACTCGCGCCAGATGGTGTATAGGGCACTGCATTGCTACATCAAATTTCATTTATTTATTCAAAATTACACTAGTTTAAATATTAATGAACTTATTCAAGCTTTTTAGGCTATGCCCGTGTCAAGCCACAATAAATAACAATAAAAATACATAGTTAAATTAACAACAACAACAACAACAAACCATCACGCCGTTTCCCCGTAGGGGTAGGCAGAGAGGATAGAACGCTATAACACTCTATCTTGGCATACAGACCTCGCTTCCTCTACATTCATACATCTTCTTATGCACGCACGCCGATTATTCCTACTTTTGACATGTCCATCTTCAAGTATTTGATGGACTTGATCGTGCCATGTCTTTCTCGGTCTTCCTCGTTTTCTGCATCCATCAACATTTGCATCGTAGATCCTTTTAGTCGTTCTTTCGCTGATAAGATCAAATTATAATGACAGAATAACAATCTAGAAAAAAAAGGTAAATGTAATAAATTATAAAATACCAAAGAATACAATGCAAAAAAGATAATCAGAAATAATTTAAAAAATATAAATTATACAAATTAAGAATCACACATAATCAAATATACAAAATAATGGTATCATTAAAATCAACAAAATAATAGTCAAATATAGTAGTATTAAAAAAAACAAAATAAGAGTATCATTGAAATCAACAGAAAAAGAATATATATAAGTAAAAACATGATTGAAATGATAATTAAATGTAGCGTAATATCTGTGCTCTGGGTCTAAAATACCAATGCCGGTTTTTTTTCATGCCAACGTTTTGTAGAGAGTTGATGTCAATAATGTATTTTACAAATTTATATATACACACATATAGTTGGTGGTATTTTTTTTATTGATAGTTGTTTTAAACACCTCAAACAGTTTATTGTGAGGTCAATAATTCGCTGTGAAATTACTCTCCTGTCTCCTGTAATGTTGTGATTTACGACATTGGCCCATTTAGCCCCAAGCCATAGATATATTGATCATTTGAATTATTGAATACCAAAACACGTACGACTTTCGCTCAGAGAAATTTATCTTTTGTGGTCCCAAGAGTGTTCAATGTCCTAGATGAATATATTAAGTTCTCCAAAACGAAAGCTTTAGCTCAATCACAAATTACTATCGATGTGCTAATAAGCGACGTGATAACAATTTCTCACCTCGGTTGTTTATCGTATTCACGATCAAAATGTAAAATCTGTGAAAACCTAAAATTAAATGTCAAAATATTTACATTTCGCGACGCATAATAATTTCAATTTCACCGGTGTAAATATGGAAAATATGGAAAAAATTTCAAAACTGCTTTGTTTATTTATTTATTTATTATTTAACTAACCATCACGCCATTTCCCCGGAGGGGTAGGCAGAGAGGATAGAACGCCACACCACTCTGTCCTGGCACACTTCCTTTGCTTCCTTCACATTCATACATCTTCTCATGCACGCACGTCGATTATTCCGACTTTTCACATGACCACTTTCAAGAATTTGTTGTACTTGATCATGCCATGTCTTTCTCGGCCTTCCTCGACTTCTACAACCAGACACATTCGCATCATAAATCTTTTTAGCCGTTCTTTCATCATTCATTCGCTCCACATGACCGAACCATCGCAAAAGACCTTTCTTAATTTTGTCGATAATGCTTAACTCAGCCTTGCATTCTGCTCTAATTTCGCCATTAGGGCACCTATCATACAATGTTTTTCCGCACATTCGCCTGAGGGATCGCATTTCAACAGCATTCAGTCTACTTTCGTCCCTTTTTTTCCAACTCCATGCTTCGCTTCCATACATTAGGGTTGGTACCAGAACTCCATTATGAACTGCTAATTTAGCCTTTTGCGATAGACACTTATTTGCTACGACAGACTTTAAGGCACCATTAACTCTGTTACCGGCACTAACCCTCCTTTCAACATCCTTGTCCATATTTCCATCTCTAGTAAACATACTACCCAGATATACAAATTCTTCGACCTGTTTCAAACTATCTCCATTTACTACAATCTTACATTCAGTCATAGTTACATTTCTTTCAAAGACCATGACGTTCGACTTTTGCACATTCATTAGCATTCATTCATTCATATACAATTATCTCATATTCAAATTGAGATGATTGACATAAGAAACAGTATTCAAAAACTAGTTTCTAAGTGTAGTTATGGTCATGACAAAATACCTACAATACTGTTAAAAAAGTGTGTTGACTTCCTTGCATATCCCTTGTATATAATCTACAATAAGTCGCTATGTGAAGGACATTTCCCCCAGTATTGGAAGTCTGCTTTCTTAACACCTATACATAAAAGTGGGGATAAATGTGATGTCACAAATTATAGACCGATTTGTATACAATCTGCAATACCAAAGCTCTTCGAAAAAATAATTTTGCAAAAAATGTCTTCAATTGTCAATCATATAATAATTCCAAATCAACACGGTTTTATGCCTTCAAAATCAACACTGACTAATCTTATAATATATGAAAATGTTATTATGAACTCTTTTAATTTACGTAAACAAGTGGATTCAGTGTATACAGATTTCTCCAAAGCGTTTGATAAGGTGAACCATAGAATCATGATCGATAAGTTATCCAAGTTGGGTTTCTGTGGATCGATTTTAAAATGGTTTCAGAGTTATCTAAGTGGTAGATCATTGGCAGTAAAAATTTGTGACACCACATCCAGTACCATTGAGGCGACTAGTGGAGTCCCGCAAGGATCCCATTTGGGTCCGATACTTTTTAACATTTTTATCAACGATATTGTTGACATATTTAATGGTGTCGAAGTTTTGTTGTTTGCTGACGACATGAAAATTTTTAGAGTAATTAACACTATTGATGATTGTATTACTATCCAACATAACTTAAATAAACTATTTTCGTGGTGCTCAACAAATAAACTCCAACTAAATGTAAAGAAATGCCAAATCATGAGATTTCACAGGACTAAGTTTCCAATAATGTTTAATTATTCTATTGGCAATTCTGAACTTTTATCCGTTTCCGAAATACGTGATTTAGGTGTTATTTTCGATACCAAATTATCATTTATTGGTCACATTAATAGCATTAGTAATAGATCTCTAAGAATGTTGGGTTTCATTATCAGAACCACTAAATATTTTAAAGATATTGGTGTACTTAAAATAATGTACACGTCACTTGTAAGAAGCATTTTGGAGTACAACTCTACAATCTGGGCTCCTCATTATTCTAGGCACCAATATTGTATTGAAAAGGTCCAAAATAAGTTTTTACGGTTTATAAATTTTAAATTAGGTGTTGGTATTGAATTTTTAAATTATGATTTGTTACTGTTTATTTTGAAATTATTAAGACTAAGTGACAGGAGAGTTATAACTGATTTATTAAATTTATATAAAATAATCCATTCCATGTTTGACACCCCTGCACTTTTATCACTAATTAGTTTTAATGTACCAAAAAGGACAACTCGGCAAACCTACCAATACTGTGGCAACAATACTTCGACATCATATGGTAAAAATGCAGTCATCAATAGACTTCACTCTCTAGGCAATAAGTACCAGGACATTGGTGACTCATTTCACATGAAATTTATTACATATAGAACGGCTCTTCTTCTTTATTTTATTGGTAATAGTTCTAGGTAACTATTTGTTACTTTTGTTAAAAATTTGTTTTAAACTTCTTTATTAGTGTTTTTTTTTTTCTTTTTTCGTTTCTTTTCTTAATTATTTTATAAGTAAAAAATATTTCTCTTTATCATTTTTTTTTACATCATTATATATTTTTATACATAAACATATACTATTTACCTAAATATTAGTTTTCAATAATAATACTAATATATATATATATATATATTTTTAATGTTATTCAAAATTTGCTTCTTAGTTATTTTTTTAATTGGTTCAAAGTATTTCTAATACCAAATTATCTTTTTTTATCCATAATTCTACAACTGGTAATATTTTATTATTTTATATAGTTTATATTTCTTAGACTTTCTAACTTAATCATATTGTTTTAAATGCTCTGTATTACTTATAATTATGCTTACATGTATGTATATTTAATTGTATTTGTAACTAATATGTAAAAGGCACTAAGTGCCGTTTATTTCAATAAAATAAAATAAAATAAAATAAAATAAATCACTCTCCTTGCACACTTCGTAAACCTTTGTAACCAAGGATTGCAGTTCCTCTTCGCTGTTAGCTAGGAGGACTGCGTCATTGGCGTACATTTATTATTTATCATGCTATTTATTGCATTTAGCTAGCGGTCGGCAAGCCAAATGTCAACAAAAGCAGTCGCCATAGTAAATGTCATTTAATTTTCACTTTTTTATATTAGATACTCCTTACTATTTTGCAAATGCAATATTTTTTTTTATCAATATTCCTACAGAGATGAGGTAGAATTTTTTCAAATTCAGGATTATCGATATTCGAGCGTTTTACAGGGCTTATGACCTGTCATTGGCTGGGTTGAGTGGCCACTTTACGTTTTACAACATTCCCCATTCCGCTTATTAGCGAATATCGACACAGGTACCATTTTGATTCTTGTATTTATCTTATTAAATGAGAAACCATTTAGATTTAGATAGATGGTGCTCCAACACGCTAGTGAATGGTTTCTCATTTAATAAGATATATACAAGAATCAAAATGGTACCTGTGTCGATATTCGCCAATAAGCGGAATGGGGAATGTTGTAAAACGTAAAGTGGCCACTCAACCCAGCCAATGACAGGTCATAAGCCTACAGGGCTTGGCCTAAACGCTCGAATATCGATAATCCTGAATTTGAAAAAATTCTACCTCATCTCTGTAGGAATATTGATAAAAAAATATATACCTACTCCCCCTCGGGAGAAATCCAGATTTGTGTATGTACAAAAATACACATACCAAAAAAAAAAAAAATGTTGTGCAATATTTTTTATTATTTTTTAAAGTAAACGCGGATTTTTCGCCAGTGAACTGTATTTATTTGCAGAGGAAAACAAAAAAACAAACCGATACGAGCGTTGACTTGGAGATTACACAAGCGTTGACTTATGACTGCGATAACTTAAGCATGTTCATTATTGTTCATTGTGATCGCTATATTGCTTAGCATGTTTTTCAGCACGTTTATAGTTATTTGTGATTGAGCTACTATTTTCAGAAAGAGTTTAGAAGTTTGGATTTTGTCTGAGGGAAGAGAGCATTGCAGGAGTCTGCTGCGAGATATTGCATAGATTTTTATACTGTTAAGCGTGTTATCCAGATGTTTATTTAAATATATGTTCATAATAATTTTTAGTTATTATTTAAGTCCCGTGTTGCTATTATTTAATTATGTACATGCTTCCACTTTCCATTATGTTGTACCTCAACGCAACACGGGACTCTTGGTCTCATAGTTAATAATCGCAATTATTAACGGCTATCTTTATCGGTATATACTGAGACGGTATTAACTAATATCGATATGTATGTACAAAAGTGTGTATATTTGTATGAAAATTCAAAGTATCTTCATCAGCAACCGATAATTGAACATGTTTAGAAAAAAAAATGCAAACATATTCTATTTTTCATATAGAAAACTTAATTCAACTTTGTAGATAAAATTGAAGATAATTTATAACTTCCCATCAGAATACGTACCCTGGTCCCCGATTACAATGGGAAGATAACATTTACCTTCAATTTTATCAACTAAGTCAAATTGAATTTTCGGTATGAAAAGCAAAATATGCATGCATTTTTTTTAAAACATGTTCAATTAAAGGTTACCGATGAAGACACTTTAAATGTTCATGCAAATATGCTTATTTTCGTACACAAATATCGATTTTTCTTTATTTAGGTTAGGTTTTAGTCGAAGATAATTTTGTTAACTTCCCATTGTAATCGGGGCCCAAATCAAATTATTAATGATACCATCGAACCACTTATTAGAATAAAGCGTCCAGAAATATGTATTTGCTGATTCTTCTTAATACATCAATGTTTTAATAACAAATAATTTATTAATCATAAGAAATATTTATATGGTAGTGTTCGTGGAAAAAATGGGCACTGGGCACGCGCAGTGACTGTGGAATTCCATTACCTAATCACCAGAACATGATATATGTACCATTTAGCTTCAGCCTACTTCTCGGAGTGTCATTTCTCTGCATTCCACATACCTGTTCGTCCGCCATGAAATAACACGAGTTAAATGTTAATGAAAAGTCTCTGGACCTAGTGGGTAACTAAATTGACATCTAGGTATTATAATGAATAAATCCTTCTTCAGCACTTCAAGGACAAGCCAGAGCCGTGACGCAATTGGTTAGACGTCCAACTATGAAACTGGCGTCGGGGTTTGATTCCCACCAGTAGTATGAAAAAGTAGCGAATGCTGAATCAAAATTAACGACGTTGCACAGATTGGTTTGAGGTCACCACTGGAGTTCGTCAAGGTGGCGTCCTTGCACCGTTCCTTTTTATAATCCTTATGTACTTCATCCTTTGGAAGTCAGTTCCACTAGATCGAAGAATGGCCATCTCCCCCTCCCAAAAACTCTGCGATCTAGAGTATGCCGATGATGCAGTTATAGTTGATGATTCAGTCGAGGGTCTTCAGGTCACTGTTGATAAGCTTAATAGGTACACTGCATGCATGGGTTTAAAAATAAATATTGCAAAATCCTTTGTACTGTGTAATACGACGTGCCTTGATGTTCTAAATCCCCTGACTCTGTCAAACCAAATCATCAAAAGGACGCCATACGCTCCCACTAGGGAGCGGACATGGAATAATTATTATGTTGATAATGACGATGCAAGAAAAGAAAAAAAAAATCTCAATTTTCTTGGTGTTGTGATGATATAGGTTTCAGCTCTTTTACTTCACAAAATTCAACAGATGGAAAAGTTGAAGAAATGTGGATGTTTAAACATAGCAGAATGGTAAATGTGACACAGTGTGTAATGTGGCCACTTAAACCAGCCAATGACAGGTTATAAGTCCTGTAAATGCCTAGACTTCCTTACTCCCTTCCCAAAAATGTTTTCCCTCTCTGTCGCAATAAATTTAGTATTTATTGTGACGATAAATTAATGCGTGATACATTTTGTTACATTCAATAAACTTTAATGCAATTTTTCCTTCTATCTGAATTCATTTGAAATGTTTAAGCCGGCGACGAGATTATTGATCCAAATGTTCTGTCTACTGCAGTACTAAGTACTTCTTGCTTCGTTTACAACCACAAATATTTACATATTCATAATGATGTGCATATGTATTCATATCATGGACTGATAGTTGGATAATTCGTATAGCGGCACCTTTTTGAAAATCGCCTCAAGGGCACTGTGCAGTAAATTTTATTTTATTTTATTTTATTTATTTGGATAACCAACAGCTATAATTATCTTATATATATAACGAAAAAAATAACAAATAAGCCAATTACAGGTTTTCACAAGTAGCATCACAGTAAGTCAAAAAAGATTCTCGAACATAAAATGAATAGTAATTAAACGTAAATTTAAAAGAAAATAAACAATACTACGAATTATTTCGAAAGAAAACACCGTACGTCATTAAGATTATTTGCAAATAAATCTATGTTAAATGATTTATTTATTACATTAAAATTATTAAAAGTTCGCCTATATGAATTTTGCCTATAATTAGATGAAACAAGAGGTATGTGAAGAAGAGGGTTATTTCTTAAAACTTTGGAAGGAACATTGATAGAAAGTTTGCAAAGTAGTTCAGGACAGTCAATTGAACCAGAGGCAATTTTAAGTAAATAAATTATATCCGCTATTTCACGACGTTTTTGCAGAGGCAATAGGTGATGTTTTTTACATATATGAATATACTGGTCGGATTTAAACTCAAGTTTCAACCGGAAACACCCCAACACGTCTTGCAGCTACACAGCGCACGAACGGTTGAGATTCTAGTTCCTAGTTTCCAATTATGATCGATTTCGATAACAGATAGGAGCTCGATTACAACACGTCTTGTAGTTACAGAGCTCATTGACGGTTGAAAACCTAGTCCACATTGATATTATTTTTTAAATTGTGTACGAATTTAAAAAAAAACACAGCGAGATTACAACACCACTATAATTGGAATTCTAGATCCCATTTGCTTCAATATGTAAATGTTATCAACCATAAATTTTGTAAATGGGGTCGATAATTTCAACAGTCCATGCGCACAGTAGCTGCAAGACTTGTTATAATCCAACTCCTATTTTTAAAAATGTTTTTTTTATGTTTTTATTTTAATATCATTCAAACACTTTACTTCATGTCCATTCAATTAAAACAGACTGTAAATGGAGTCTAGATTACCTAGTAGCCTTGCTTCTATATGTAAAAAATTATGTTTTGTTATTTATTTATTTATACGCCCAATGGACATTTTTAAGGACATATTTATACATGAAAAATTATTATAAAAAAAGTCGAAAGACTCAATGGTATATAGTAGACTCGGTGGGAGTGGAAGCGGGAGAGAGGTTTTATAATTGAATTTGATTCAGTGATCGTTTGAAAGAAGGCAACTTGTTTTCAAAGAAATCAAGACACGTATGTTTGTTGGCAGACCTAAGAATTCTGGCCAAAGGGGAATGAAAACCATAGTTAGTTCTATGCTTATCGGTATGAAAGAGTAAGTTTTGCCTGAGGTTTCTAGTTGGGATATTTCATTTTATTGAGCTCAGTAGTTCAAAGAGAGAGTTGAGAAATTCAAATAAGACTAGAAAAGAAAAAAAATGTTTAAGCTTACTTTTAACTCATTATACATATATTAGTCTCTGGATTAGCCCAACCTCCAGTTTATCTTTCTCAAAAATCGATGTTGAACTGATTCAATATTCTTGATGTGAACATAATAATATGGAGACTAGATAACAGAGGTATACTCTAGGTGCGGGCAAACTAGGGAACAGAAGAGAGTTTTAAGGGTATTGATATTTTTGAAGTCAGTTGTGCTTTTTTTAATAAATCCAAGAAGTTTTAAGAATTTAAAATTGAAATATATCATAATTGGAAAGAAGGAACTAGAATCTCAATCGTCTATGCGCTCTGTAGCTGCAAGACATGCAGGGATACTAATTTATTGTACAGCGCCCTTGAGGTGATTTTCACAAAAATAGTGCTATATAAATTATCCCACTTTATATTTTTATATTTATCCAAAATTTAGGTATGAGATAGTTTGATAGTTGATAACATTTACATATGGAAACTGATTACCAAACATCTTGCAGCTACGAAGCGCATGGACGAGTGGAATTCTAGCAACTGAAGTATATTTTTTGTAAATTTACAAAAGTAAACATTTAATAGAGTTTTAAGTTTGTCAAGGGATGATAAAAAGGAAAGCGTTGACCGATGTTCGAAGGGTAGCTATGATTGTAGGTAATTCCGCGTCTAGTACCTATCCAATGACATGTGGCTAGCAGCTGTGTTGGCTCTTTTGCGGCAAAAATATTGAAATTAAAAAATAAAAGCTCATTAATTCTTACATTATTGATAAAACTAGCAAAATGGAGTAAAATATCATACGTTTTCCAACAAATTTTGACGAAAACGCATGATCAATTCGGGGGTTAAGGGTCATAAGGGCGAAACTACAAAAACACAGTTTTGAGATAAATGATAAAACAGTTTTCAAAAAATAATACTGTCTTTTAAGGGTAACAAATAAAGAAAATAAAAAATACAGTTAATGGCCCATTTCACATGTGCAGCGCGTATCCATGCGACATCGCATAGTCAGTAGAATTGTATTTGTGTGTGTGAGAAGGGGATGGGGACTGCGGAACTATTTCATTCCTAAAGTATCGATTCGAATATTCGAATATCGATTCGAAGTTACGGGATCATGTATATATATAAATATACATACAAATTTCATTTGTATGTGTATATATATAAATATACATACAAATTTCATTTGTATTTTCCAAATTATATACCTAACTTCTTTAAAATTTCATAACCTTGATTCATTGACACACAGAAAAGATATCTTCAATCAGATCCTGCTTTACAAAACTGTAAATAATAAATGTGATTCCCCAGAACTAATTAATCTACTTGCATACCATGTCCCCTCTAGACGCACTAGACTGATATTTTCTATCTTCCTAACATTAATTCTGAAGATGTTTTTTAAATTAACTTAAACTTACTGTCTTTTTTTTTTTAAGTTGCTTTTCATCGGTTTTTTGAATCCCTTGAAATATGTAGGTACGTAAATATATTTTACCTTTAAAAAAAATGGTTTGTGCACTTGATCATGTTTTTTTATTCTTTTTTATTTTAACTCTTACTTTTTAATTACTTTAAGTAAGTTTTTTTCTTAATGTTAATATTATTTCCATTTATGTAAATACTAACTAGAAACTTTTAACATAACTTTTTTACTTCGATTTTAATTATTTAATTACTTTCATTTATGTTTTTTTTCCCTTACAATATTGTACTTAAAAAATTCAAATAGTTAATTGATAAACTTAGCATGTAATATAATATGTAAACTTCACCGGTCCATTAGAGTTAACTCTAAATTTATGTACTATAAAACCACATTATTAAAACATTATAGAATTTATACAATGGTTTCAATATGTCGGTACAAATATATACATTTATATATAATGTGTACAATTACATTATGAGGATAACTTTTACTGTACAATAATAATATTTATGCTAAGTACCTACTTTTTACAATGCATCAGTATTATTGTACATGTTAGGGAGGGGGACTAAATATATTGTGTGAGGGTGTGTATTTACTAAATATATTGTGTATTTATGTATGGGTGTGCATATATGTGACAATGTGTAGTGAATATAAGTTGACTTATTGAACAATGATTGTCAAAAAAATAATTGTTTTTTTCAAACCTTTATGAGGAAAGCCATCAACCACCTTATCAATCGATTTAAAATTGTTAAGAATGCTCTGGCCTAAAATCCAAATTCAAAAATATGTAAAAATTTCAACAAAGTAATAAAAAACAAAAATATAAATATATATGTAAGTACTCATATACACACATACGATTACATCATTAAATTATTATTGAGAATAATATTCCGGCACCCTCCAACATACCCGTCAAAACAGCTGTTCCAATACATGAAGGTGCTGGATATGAGACAACTGTACCTAAAAGAAGCACTTACACGCTTTTGGTCGAACAATGAGGAGAGGTCTCAGCAAAATGTCCGTACGAGGTTTTCCCAAAGCATGAATTATGACATACCCAAAACCCGTACGACTTTTGCTCTTTCTTTTGCTTTTGGAGGATCTTTGTGAACACCATATGCTCCAACTAGGTAGCGGACATAGAATGATGATGATGATGATGACTTTTGATAGGTTGACTATCAAACAATTAGTAAAAAGTTAGTGCAAATACCGCTTTTTCGCTATTTCGATCAACTCTATTTGATGTTCAAACGTGTATCTTGAAAAGAATTGGTCCAAAGAAAAAAAATATATGAACATTTTTAATAAATTTTATTTTCTTAGGCTTTCATATTTTTTACATTAAATCTATAGGGACGTAATTAAGAGCAAAAATACTTATTTTTTTTAAAATTGCGGCATGAGCGGTGGTCGTTCAAGGTCACACACGGTTTTACTAACCTTTGGGAGCCTGAGGGTGAAAAAAGTGATTGTTTGAATGTTTTTATTTTCTTCTTTAATATTAAGTTCACAGATTGTTTAAATGTTTTCTTTCCTTTTTTAATATTAAGTTCATAGATTGTTAAAATTTGTTTAAATTTTTATTGTTTAAATGTATATTTATATTTATTTATATTTGGATAATTTATATAGCGCCGTTTTTGTGAAAATCACCTCAAGGGCGCTGTACAATAAATAAATATCCCAGCACGTCTTGCAGCTACAGAGCGCATGGACGGTTAGGATTCTTGTTTCTCGTCTCCAGTTATGATATATAGGAGCTAGATTACACGTCTTGCAGCCACAGAGCGTATGGACAATAAGAAATCTAGCCCCTATTTACATTTCTATTTTTTTATTTGACAATGGAGTTTACAGTTTTAGTGATATTTTAAAAAATTAAATAAAAAACAAATTTATAAAAATGGAAGTTAGATAACAACAAGTCTTGCAGCTACTGAGCGCATGGACGGTTGGAATTCTAGACCTCATTTACTAAATTTGGATATTTGATAGTTGATAACATTTACCTGTTGAAGCTAGATTACTAATCGTCTTGCAGCTACAAAGTGCATGGACGAGTGAAATTCTGGCAACTTAAAATTATCAAGAAATTTACAATAACAAACATTGAGCATAATAGTAAATTTGTAAAGTGTTCGTGCTAAAAAGTAAACAATAAAAAACTAAACAGATAAAGCACTTCAACAGTATGGATAGCATAACAGATAAAAATATCCGAAGGGTAGCTTTCATAGATGTTCGGTAGTCACTAGTCACTGTCACAGTGTCGCACATGTGCAAACACATGTTGTTTGCTAAATTCCTAGAAGATGGTCCGGTCCACGTGTAGTTGCCGGAGGGGGGAAAAAAGCCTATTGTTCCAACGACATTGTATCCATTTTAGTCTGTATTTTGAGTATGAAATTCCCGCTCAATTTTATTAATTTTTGACATTATTATTAGACAAACGTGTGTATGAGAGTGGTTTACGGATTGACGCATCATTTTGTATGTACGAGTATATTAGAAAGTATATTCTAAATCTATTGAGTATGTATCAATAAGTTCACTTTTAGTAGCACTGTTGTAATTTATCGTGGGAGGTAGTATTCCAGATAATTAAGTCTTGGTACGTCCGCATCACAAATTAATACATTCTTAAACGATTTAATGCTGTATACTATGTATTGTTACAAGAAATGTACTATTTTTTTTATGTACCGTCCCAAATGAGTTTTCTCGTACAACTCCTGGAAATATAATATCATGATATTCATGTCTTATATGTTTTATTAATAAATAAAAAAAAAAAAATAAAAATAAAAAAAATCCGCGAGCGCCTGAGGGGGGTACTACGAATACCCCAGCTAAAATGCTATAAATACGTCTTAAAAAAATATTTAAAAATGTCTTTATAATTGTCATGGTATTGTTTATAAAACTGGTTCATAATATTTCCAGTTTTCTGCGAAATTCATACATTTTTTCATAAAATACTGCTGCGATAATATTTTATATGGCAGCGCGCTCCTCCCGCTGCTACGTTTTGGATACCACTGATTGAAATTACGCCACTAGCTAGCGGGGCGGTACGGCGGGCGGTCGGGAGAGGGATGAGCGAGTTCGTAAACCATATACAGCGTGTTTGTTAATTTATTTGAATTAATTTTAAAAACTAATAATATTTTACAAAATAATATAGAAAAAAAATCACACAGCTCAATCTTAATGTGTTTAAAATTGTTGGTATGTTTCCCAAATAAAATACAATAAAGTATAACACGGCACGAATTCCTTTTATCGGTTACATAGGTAGATATATTATACAATTTTACAGAATACGACGACTAAAAATAATACAAAATAGTAATTTCTATTACTATTACTATATTTGTAACACTTAATAATACATTTTTAAAGGTATCAAACGTTATTTTTGTATTTTCCTTAATATTATTGTTCATGTATATTCTATATTATTAGTTCTTCTAATTTACTATATATTTTTTAATTACAAAAAATAAAAATGCGTATTTTTCGGATGTATTTTTCTGTAAGAAGAAAGAAGAATTTTTCTGTAATAGACAATCTATGAAAATAATACACATCTAATTTCAGCTCTCAGTTGATCGAATTTCCAATCTTCTTTTTTTTCGATGGTTAAAACTCTATGAAATTCAAAGACAATAAAATTTTTGCTGTCATGTATCGATGTGCCCAGGTTTATAAGTTGCCCCAGTTGGTGTTAGCCATAAGAAAGATCGTAAATATTAATTAACATAATTATGAAACAAAATAAAATAGAAACATGCGAGTATTGATTCCGAAGATTACCGGTACGTAGTTTAGGCAGAAAAAAGTAAATGTAATGTGTTAGAGCGGGCGAGCGGATATAATTTGCAATAAATGTGCGAATAAAAGAGACATAAAGATGTAGATACTTGCGTTGTAGATAAATAAAGTTAAATTGTAAGTAAACATATGAGTATATAATAATATAATAAAGCGAGCGTTTGTTTTCGAAACAGGGGTTACAAACACATTCAAAACAATCATTGACAGTAATGCGAGTACATAAAAAATACATAAGGAAAGTGCGAGCGATATAAATAATAATAAACATATTAAACGAACTTGTTTAAATCGGCCTCAGTGTTTATAATGTGGACACTCGAAGTATCATACAATCTTGCATGAATTTTGCCATATTTTACCCAAATATACTTATATCCCTTTTCATCCTTCAACTTGGATTTGGTCATCGTAAGGAGTTTCTTGGTCAACGGAGTCAGATGGTCGTTTATATATATTCGATTGGTCGAATGGAAGCCTAAATCGTTAGCTGATAAGTTTTTCATGGCGCGAGCGGCTGATGTGAAATCTTCCTTTAAATATCGATTAATAAAACTCACTATTATTGACTTCTCTTTAGAGTTATGAACCGGTACCCGTGATATATAATTTATTTGGGATTTAGGAAAAGTGTAGTCCACCTTTCGACTGATGCTGTCTAATATTGTGAATAGATTTTCGTCAAATATGCTACCTGGGGGACCCCAGATACCCCCCTTAGGCACGGGAGGGCTAAGGACATTATGTCCACCGATCCTGTTAAGTTTCAAAATATGATAACTTTTTTTGTCAAAAAAATTAAAAAAGTACACACCGAATGACCTTGAACGTCCCATACTTATAATAAATCTTGAAAACCACCCGATGGATCTAAACTGGTTTTCACTGTCATGTAACGTGTCCTAAAACAAAGCTACTTGTATTTGTTGCATCTTCGAAAAATAAAAATTAGTACGTCATATTCATTTCTTACCGAAAATTACCGTAAAATACCGCGGAGATTTTACCGCCGTGCATCTCGAATTTATTGCGATACAAGTAAATATCGTTTTTGCTGCAATATACACATGTATGTTCATAAGGATGAATGACAATATCCGACTAAGACCCTCCATATAATCTTTCAAACTCACAGTGAAAGGGGCAGTGAACGTAATAAAGTTAAATTGAATTGAAATAATATACGAAATTAGAAATTTCAAAAGATCTACTCATTTATTGACCAAAATATTGTTTTTTTGAATGATTAAAACCGATAGGAAGACCCACAGTCTTTAAAACGGTTTCGGGTATGTGGAGGAATGTACTCCTGCTCCGGGGAATTACGCTTTCGGGAATTTTCCCGCGGTACATCATTACTTGCACCTCCAGTACCTAATGCACCATTGGGTGCGAATAAGAGTTTGATGGTGATGAACATAATGTCATTGTATTATTTTAGATGTTTGTAAATCTAATATTGTGGATCATCGTAATATATAATTT
This sequence comes from Micrasema longulum, assembly GCF_059751315.1. Classification (NCBI taxonomy): domain Eukaryota; kingdom Metazoa; phylum Arthropoda; class Insecta; order Trichoptera; family Brachycentridae; genus Micrasema; species Micrasema longulum. The sequence goes on along the minus strand of NW_028279954.1, from coordinate 8,204 downwards.
TTATTTGAGAATAAAAAATACTGTTTTGTAATCCACTGTATTTGCTTACACAACCGAATATATAATATATGTATTATGTATGTTTACTTGTTAAATAACCCTAAAGAGGGAAACATTTTGTAGCCGAAACTAGACAGTCAAATTGTTCCAAAAAAAATTCTTTTTTTTTTTGTATAATTTGATTGTTTTAGTAATTTTGTTGATAGTTAATTTTCTGCTTACTAAAGTTGAAGGTGTAAACAAGGACTTATACACTCGCATACGTTAATGTTTATTGTATGCAATTATTACTTTATTATGTCTATATAATGATTTAAATCATATATACATTTAAATTAACAATGCACTGGCCTATGCACCATTAGGTTCTGATAAGGGTTTGGTGATAATGTATTTCAATATAAATTTTACCGATGTAAATATAAATTTACTTTAATATAAAGAAATATTCGTTTTTATAAACGATAAATCGATATTATTATCGAAACTTATTTAAACGAATAATGGCGGTACATTACTTTTTCACTAACACATTCGTAAAAACTCTTTGCGATGTTCTTATGAATATTTTTAAACCTGTTATTATAATCGAATATTTTATATCAGTTTAAAAAAAAAAAGGTATTTATTTAAGAGCAATATTTTACGAATAATAAATAATTTACATGAAAACTAAAAACTGCACTAATAAGTGCATATTATTTATTTTTATCCTTTCTAATTTATATTATAAATAAGTGGGTTATATTGTTCATTTTGTTTATATATGTATTTTAAGTTTAAGTAAAATATTATTAAAAGTGTTTGCACGTAATTGATGAAAAATAAGTAGTGCATTTTTTTATTTTAATGTTTCTGTATATTATTTTTCATTGTTTGTAAAGCAAATAAATACATTAATGTCAGGCGGGATGGGATCTCTATGAAGACGACAGATATTATTTAATAATACGCTAATTAGCAGCGTGGTTTATTTACATTTCTGTGCGTTTGACTTAACGGTTCCTAGTTTATCATTTCATTTGTGAATAAAAACTAGCAGATTTAAGATATATACGAATTAAAACATATAAACAAAATTTAAATAATAATACGTTGTGTATAAAAATACTTATTTAGTCATGTTTCTTACAATAAAAGGAACATTATGAAAATTCATCAAAAATATTTAATACGTTCGGTATTTTTTTACTTGTCTAAATCACTCTATAGCTAACAATATATTGAATACTTAAAAATAATACAGTTTTTTTCTATTAAGCTAACGAAATAGTAAAAGAAATCAATGCCAACCTAGCCAAATAAAAAATATCTATCTATGCTCTTTTGCCTATATTTTGGGTTTCTGCCTGATCAATTTCAATATATGAAATTCAATTTTAAAAAACATGTTAGGTTTTTAACACAGAAAAATAATTTTAGTTTAGTTAAATTAATTTATCAATTTTTGAGACCAAATCATAACTCTATCAGACAAGAAAAGCACGAATATAAAAATGTAAAGTTTTGAAGTGACAGAGGCAATGTAGCATAATGTATTTCTTTATATTAAATCAGAGCTACAGACAGAATTACATATATGAAATAATTACAGTTTTGAAAAAAATGCCTCAAAAGTATCGAATATTTCAATATATATATACATTTATATTTATTTTTATTTTATTTATGAAATATATAATACATATCTAAGATATTATACTCCCAGGAATTTAAAAAAACCTCATTTGGGACCGTAAATAAAAATGAGACATTTTTGTGACAATACATAATATCATACATAGTAAATACATCCGAAATTGTAAGAAAACAAAAAGAAACATAAAGCATAGTACTTTACACCATCTATATAAATAACATTAATAACTATCACTATCAAAAAGATTTAAGTAATATTTTTTAATTACGACACTTTTGAATTGGCTATTCGATTTTTCGTGTTTTAATATTTATTTAAAATTCGGAATGGTCAATACTTTCCAGAAACCTTTTTCCGAACTTCGTTGAGCAAAACTTAGGTACATGAAAATTCCCTGATTTACGCGTTATTATTATTATATTTATTAAATTATTTTATAGAAATACACCACTCTTTCTCAATGGTCCCCTTGATAAAACCTGTGTGACGGAATATTTCTTTTATTAAAAAAAAGGTAATAATAAAAACAAAAAATAGAAAAAATACCTAATTAAAAAACACCTTTTTCTAAACAGAAATGACCGAAAAATATTTTTTTACAATAATAATAATATTACGAGTACAATACATAAGTTTTTATGTATTTTTTTAGTTAGTGTATACAATAAAGCATTATAAGAGTAGGCATATTTATTTTATAGATTTTTAATTAATATTTTTTCTTTCATTCTTCATACTTCATAAGTATTTTGAAAAAACAACGCATTATCCATAAATAAAAAGTCGATTACGGGAATAATCTAATTCGGTTATTCGAACTATTAATATTGATAATAATCGTTTGCGATTAAGCACACCCCAACAGATTTATGTCTGACAGACCGGGTCGTATTCATTTTACAACGCGTGTGAAAAGGTAACAGATTTTGTATGCGTTTGCAGGATAAGCGCGGTAAAATATCGGGTAGTATGGATTTGCGTGGTAGGTGTGAAAACGGCCAATAGAGCATAAAATGTTTTAGAGACAAAAATATGAAACTACGCTTTCGTCTATATGACCCTAACTTGCGCTTACATTAGTAAATTAACAAAATGATGTAAAAGGTGTTTTATTCTTCTGACTTTAAACAAAACGCTTCATTTGTAGTTTCACACAAATTTATCTAGATAACTACTTATCGGATGAGTTTCATCTTTTTGTCACTAACAGGATATTTTGTTTGGATATCAGATTAGTACTTAACACAAAACAGCATTTTTTGTAGTTTCGCCCTTATGACCCTAAGCCCCCGAATTGACTTAAAGCTTAAGTTTTGTATTGTTTTTTTTATTTTTGAATAAAAAATGGGTTACATGTAAAAAAGGAGATAAAACAATCCATTTTGATGAAAATTTAATTTTTGTTTTTTAGTTTTTTAATATAAAAATTTGTGTTCCTTTGATTTAGACTATTTCCTAGTAATGAATTATACGTAGAGAGTGGACTCCTTAGTTTGAGAAAATTATATTTATGCCAGTGCTTGAAATATGTTCACTTAAGTAGGGAATTATTTAGTAATAATTTAAATCGTATTAGAAATAGATCCGATAGTGTACTGTCAGTTCCAGGATGCAGAACGAAGTTCGCACAGAGGCACTCCTTACATGTTGGTCCAAGATCCTTCAATCTTCTAACCAAGGAACTACAAAACATTAAATCACTGGTACAGTTTAAAGTAGGTTCGAGGTCTTGGATTAGCATAGAAAGAACAGATAGACACCTTTTTTAAAAAAATGAATGAAAATTACAAATAGAAATAAAACGCATATTGAAAATAAATCCTATTTTCATAATATCAGCATACGTTATTTTGTTTTTCTTTTGTTTTTCTTTTCTTTTCTTTTCATGGTCATGTCATACCATATTTATATGCTATAACCTAATTAATAATTAAAAAAGGAATGGCCCACGCTCAGACGCTGAAGTCTTTGTGGGCATTTTTTCCAATGTATGTTATAGCTTAATTTTAAGATATATTTTTTAAAAGTGTGTTTTTGTAATTAAAATTCTATATAAATATATATATGGGAAAATAAACAAATTTAAAAAATAAAATAAAAAAGTCCCCAAGTATTTCAATTTTGAGGACATTTTCAACGAGTTGTAAATAACTCACCATAATAAAATAGGAATCGAGTTGGGATAGAGTGGGGTTCGATCCTCGAAACACTGATCCATGAACCCGCAACACTAGCCACGGAACCACAACTTTTTTCAGCTCTAAACTATTTTCAACTTATTTTTTTGAGATACAGCTGGCTAACTAGATTGATTGATTTTTTCAGGTTTTTTTTAACCGACATTAAAAGTCGATTTAAAAACAGTCGTTCATTATTGTAATTCAATTTCACACACTACTTATATCCCTATACACATATATATAATATATATTAAAATGAATATTCTTTTTGTTTCAGGTAAATAATTGACGTGATCTCATTTAACCTAAGTTCACATAAATGTACATGGCGGGTTTTGGTAAGATAAAATATTATGCATTCTTTTTTTTTAGTTTATACAAATTTTAACTTTCTTTTTAACACAAAATAAACATTTAAAACATATCCAATTTATAACGTGCGTATATTTTGAGTTAGTCCAAATGTTTGAAGAAAAAGAATCCCTTGTATTTTTGTTCTATTATAAATTACAATAAGCTTCCATCAATATATTTTACTAACAAACTGGAATGTTTGTAGATAAAAGCTAAGTTGAGATTTATTAACTCTTACTTATCAGAACGACAAATTATTTTTTTATAAATTTTATTTTTGGAAAGGCTTCAGAATTTCGCAACGTTTTCAAAAAAAAAATGTATTCATTTTCTTTCCTGGTACCACATCTCCTTACAAACTCATTACCTGATTCCACATTTCTTATCATTTAATGTGTGCTATATAACATAATGCATTATTATCTCATCTTTATCTACCCATTAAAAAACATCTGTTTTCTTTATTTAGTTTCTAATGTTTTTTCGTGGATGTATCTTTTGTTTTTTAGTACAAATTTTTGACCAGCTCTTATTTTGACCAGTCTGTTAGTTGGCTGGAAGATATTGCTTTTAGATATAAGTCCGCCAAAGTACTTGGTGAATCCGTGTAAACAGAATTCACATTGCGTTTTAACAATACATTTATGATAGCGGATTAATAAATTAATTCTCCAAACTGACAATATGAGCCAACGGATGCAGCCAACAATATATTATAAATGTACTCAGACATGAGAAAATCAACATGTAAAAAACTGACTAACCTGGTGTTGAGTCCTCTTCCTTGTCGGCGATCAGCTCACGCCATCAGAAAAATGGGTGATTCAGAACTCTTCAGGCACACAATTTCGTCTGGAGGCGGCGGATAATGTGAACGGCGCGCGGCGGTGACTGAAGCCACAAACATTATATAAATTAAATTTAATGAATCGATGGATGTTTTGTTAAATAACATCATTTCTAAATCTTATTTGAATATTTTTTTCACACCTTTTTTATTGTTTGAGTAGCATGCATTTATATCAGATTCATTTTTAATTTGATCTCATACGTCGATCTACAATGCCTCCTTTTTTGATATGCGCAAAAAGTTGCCACAAAAACTCCGTTCATTAGCTCGAGAGACGTGACTTGATATGTCTATACCGTATCCATAGATTTAATCTCGGCCGCGATTATAAAGGCTATCTTCATCGGTACACACCGAGACGGTATACTTAACTTCTGTACTATATCTATCTACTTGGGTCTGCTCTACCGACTTGTCATCTCGACGTCGTATAATAAAATACAATCGATAAATAACGCAGAAAATTTACTCCGCGCTCCTTAATTAATTCAAATTAAAAATAGTTTTCACATATATTTTCAATAAGCTCCTGTGGAATCAAAAATGATGTTGATTATAAAGACAAACTAAGTATTTTATTTAAGTTATTAATTGACAATTTTTGATGGAATTCCATTGTTTTTTAAATACATATTTTTTCTTTTATTAAGGAAACATACAGTACAATTTCATAGTTTTATAGTATATACAGTTAGACTTAATTCTAATAGACCAGTGAGATTTCCATATTAGGTATATTATTATTATATCTTTTCTTAATTATATGATCTGAGGTTATCAATTCATTGTTTTTAGTGCAAAAAAGAAGGAAAAAAAACATAAATGAAAGTAGTTTCAAAATTCAAATCAAAGTATAAAAGTTATTTTTAAAAGTTTGTTTATCTACTACTTACGTATTTTTATAAATGTAAATAACATAAAAGTAATTAAAAGGAATAAAATAAAAATAAAAAAATCATGCTCAAATGCAAAAAAAACATTTTCAAAAAGGAAAAACATATATATAAATATATTTATTCATATTTTAAGGCATTTAAAAAAGAAGCAATGAGAAGAAACTTTAAAATAAATAAAAGACAAGATATTTAAATTAATTTAAAAAACATCTTAAAAAATAATGACACGTATAGTAAGAAAAGCAACATAATATATATATTTTTAGAAGCAATTTTAAAAGTAGTTCAAAAGTATAAAAACATGTCAACGTAGCTGAGAAAAAGGAAAGAATAACAAGTAATGTTTAAAATTTAAAAAAGCAATATTAGGAGAAGATTTTAAATAAAAATTTCCATAAAGAAATATAATTTAAAATAACAATATTAAATTAACATATTACAACAGAGATGAAGAACATTTAAGAAAAGGTTTTTTCTTAAATGTTCTTCATCTCTGTTGTAATATGTTAATATAAACAGCTCCCCAGGGAGTTGAATCCAGTCCTTGTCTACAAAAATTTGGACAGACTCAAAATATTGTTAACAATATTAAAGTTTGTAATGTGATGTGATGTAAGAGAAAAAGGGTAAGAACTTATTATTATTATTGAAATGATATAATAACCTATGTTTAAGTGGAAGTGTACCAAGTATTTTTTATTGGTGACTTTTTTTTTTCATTCTTTGCTATTTTATTTATTTTTTATTTAATTGATTTTGCGCTCGTGAGGCTTTAACGTATTTAAAAACATAACATTTAAAAAATACACCATAAAGAAATAAAGGTGGCATGGAAAAATATTAAGAGGCTGTAAAAGAAATTTTGAACACTAAAAACAAACTTCTAATATTAAATCGATTTATTTGGAGATTTACTAATTAAAATAATTCAACGTATTACAGCGGAGTTGGAGATTATTTTAGAGAAAAAAATACGGAAGTCTATGCATTTAGAAGCCTTTTTTTATTAAAAAAAGGAATATGTATTTGAGTTCTTATTATTTACTCAAATATTTAATTTTTCAGACCTAAAAGTTGTAAATAATTTGTGCTGGAAAAATGAAAATCCAGTAGTGGTAGAGTGGGGTTAGAACCTGAGTTTTTGATCCTTGAGTCCACAATACTACTACGCGACCACAACCCGGTTAAATTGGTTTTGGTTGGTTTAAGTGGCTATTTTACACACTGGGTAACATTCACTATTTTGCCTATGTTTATTAAGGATATTATTAAGCTCTGTGAATGCCTACACATCCATATCTCTTCCTCTTAATTTTTCTTTATTAACTTGTATGTTACAATATATTCATCTTAATAAATCCTTAGGGGGTGGAATCCTGTCTAAGTCTACAAACTTTGGACAGCGTAAAATAATTTACTTAGCTCCAAAAAAATACTCCCGTATATAATTTTTTCGATAGTATTATGATTGATAACTTTCTTCGAGTCTTAGCGTCCATTAGCCAACAGACTTGAGAATAATTAAGCATCATGTATTATCTATGAGAATGCTTCTGTAATACGACATACATTTTCGTAGACACTGGGCTGCGAGTAAGCAGAATACACGGCTTTTAATTTTTTACTTTATTACTGACCTTTACATTAGACCAGCGCTTTCTGACTACTTTTGGACCGCGGGACATTTTTCCTTTGGTCAACATTTCGGGAGGCAAAGAGAATAGGTAAATGAAAATTCGGTTAATTTCCATTCAAAAGTCATTTTATTTATAGGAAAAAAATAAGACATACCAGTAAAACCAGAAGTTTTTTTTTTTTTATAAAAAAATGTAATAAAATATTTAGGGTGCTGGCTGAATGATAAATTGGATCACTCGCGAGAGATCAAAGTCAGAATAGAGATGGCGCAAGACTACTTTTTCAGGATGCGTGACCTTCTTTGCAGTAGAGACTTTAATTTAAACCTCCGAATGCGCACTGCTCGATGTTAAGTCTTCTCAGTACTTTTTTACGGCGTCGAAACGTGGACACTCACCCAAAACACTTCAAAAAAGATAGAAGCCTTTGAAATGTGGTGCTACAGGAGGATATTAAAAATCTCCTGGGTGGATAGAGTCCGAAACGATGATGTTCTTCGACGGATGGAAAAATATAAAAAAGTATCGAAGACCATAAAGAAAAGAAAACTTGAGTACTTTGGGCATGTGATGAGAGGCAAAAAATATATAATTTTACAAGTCATTCTACAGGGAAAGATTGAAGGGAGACGCAGTGCAGGTAGAAGA